>NW_024587964.1:0-1604 GCF_018398535.1 Haplochromis burtoni
CGATGTTCTTTACGGTGTCCTCCGGCAGCTTCAGGTGGATTTTAATGAAGCTTTTCACCGTTGCCTTTGCGTCCTCTCCGGCAGATTCTTGAATACCAGAAAACACAAGGGTGTCTCGCATGCTACGCTTGTAGATCGATAACGGATTCTTTTATTTTTTTATTTTCTATGTTTAGCTGGGTCACGTTATCGGTGAGAGATTTGATCGACTCCCGTAGTGTGGCATTTTCAGCGGCATGCATTTCCACCTGCTGCTGGCTGAACCCCAGGGATTCTCGCAGAGATTTAAATTCACGGTGTAAAATCTCCACCAGGGACAGCCTCGCATCGAAACTGGATCTCTTGTCGATTGACTCCAGGATGTCTGCAATGTCTTGGCAGGCAATGTTGTGCCGGGGGAGTCTGCCGGGCGACATCTCTTTGATGACGGTGTCTCAATTTTGGCCTGGGAAGATGCACTCTAAGCCTTCTTCATGACTAAATCTTGGAAACAGCAGTCGATGTAATCTTGGAGAGCGTCTAAACTCTCCCCGTTGTCCTCCAGGGTGTTAGACATGATAGGACAGATGTTGTTAGTTATATGACAACTTTGTATATTTGGCAATACTGAAGCTTAAAGAAACTTTGTTCAATTCTAAACTACTATTCGCTTTAATTTTCCGCCAAAATCTCCGGCGTCTGACGTCAGTTACAACATGAGTCGCTTACCTTGTCCGTCACTTCCGTCACTTACCTCTCCGTAAGGCTAATGTTATGGAATCTGAGTGTGTTGTTGCATTCTCTGTTTCTGAGCTGGGTATGCTGATCCAACTTCTTGTCTTCATGAGACTGACTGTCTCGGTCTGTGTGGCAGACCGTGGGTGTATGGGGAAGGAGGACCCAAGACGCGACCGCGCCCACAAGCACACCCACACGTACACACCTTCCAAAACACAAACATGGAGAGCAGGAAAAGCAGCAGACCAGAGCACGTCCATATAATATAATGATAATGTTCATAATAATAATAATAATAATAATCATAGTCCACACTGCTCATGGACCCCGAGTCCCTGGAACCGGGTCCGTGACACTGACCTCCCCAGAGACTGATGATGCTCTGAAGTCAGCACCTCCAGAAGTTAGAGTTAGTGTTAGTTTGCTGTGCTTCAGAGCAGGCTCCTGTTTATGCACCACAGCCTGCACTGTCCACAGTCTCCACAGTTCACCCTAGTCTCCGTACAATCTGGCCTTGACCTGTACGCTGCTCTTTCTGAGCCAGTGGTCTCTACTCCACTTCGTACTGCTCCTCCTGCATATTAAACTCTGTAGATTAAAAATGGAATGTCACTCAAAATCATATGTTGTGAGGACAGAGAAGTGAATACTTAGTAGTAGTTTCAAAATCTATCAATGCAACACTTTTTTCTCATGTCAAGTTTTAGTTGTCAATTGCTTTATCTAACAGTATCTTTTAAGAACGGCACGCTTGTTCATATTAGTGAATATACACACACATAGTCAGACTTATGGAGCCTCCCACCACACTTTTTTTTTTCTCTCTTTCTATTTACAAACAAGTGATGTTTCCACATTCTCTTCACCCATCTAAACGAAACACCCAG
>NW_024587965.1:0-1604 GCF_018398535.1 Haplochromis burtoni
CAGTCTGTTTCGCAACTACTAAAATATAGTCATCTAACAACACGCACAAGTTAATTTTATTTATAACTACAGAAGCATCACTGCAGAGCTGCATGTGTCTATGTATTATTTACAGTTAAATATCGCCCTCTATTGGCCATATAAAACCATCTGGGTGAATGGAGTTATAAATCAGTTATTGATGTGTCTCTGGAAAGACAATCAATATAAATGAGTTTGAAGTAGAAGAGTACTCCGTCTCATCTGATAAACATCCTGTCACGGTTGAGTAGCCGGTGTGTTTAACTAAACAGACTGATAACATAAAATAAGGCAAAAGGCAAACAGGGACAAAAACTAAAACTTGAAAATCCAAACAGGGAAAACTAAACTGTGGTTACTATGATTAAACTGTGACTACTTACAGGAACATGATTCTGAGCAGGAACATGCAAATAACTATGATGAACGAACATGAACATGAACATATCGTGACCATGAAAACTCTTAATCTGATTATGTACCTTATGTACCATTGAAGGAAATTACACAGATGACCTGACAAAAGACTGAACGAAACACAGAGACTAAATACACGCAGGAAGTGATCAGGGGAAGTGGAAACACATGTGGAAACAGCTGACACAAATGAACATAGCAAACCAAAGGTAAAGAGTAAAACTAAACACATTGAACAAAGAACGGAGGACTTTTAAAATAAGACAGGAAACATGGAGAGATGCAGGAATATCACAGGCTTGACAACATAAAACACACAGACCAGAAATACAAGTCATACTGACACGGAGGACAAGAACAGAATCACACAAGGGGAAATAGACCATACTAGAATAACACTCAACTAAATCCTAACTAATAATAGAAATACAAAACTTAACACATTTTCAATATAATATAAGAAATAAAAAATCAAAAATACAAAATGAAGTCAAAATGCTGGCCCACGGACCCACCCCTGAATCATCCAGATTCAGAGTCTGTCTAGAACATTTGTGTTCAGTCACATTTCTGTGAATCAACCTGATAATCACTAAGCAGTCAATTCAATTCAATTTTCATTCAATTTTTCTAACATCTTAGTCTAATGTAATGAGCTTGGAAAGAAAAGCGTCTGGACGTCTTTAAGTTGCTTGAATTTTCAAGCAACTTAAAACTTAAAAGAAGTCCAACTTAAAGAACTCAAACAAGTACAGTACTGTATGCTTTTTATATTTTTAGTAGTGTTTCACACAAACAGCAAATATTGCTGTGATTCATTTTCACGTAATCTTGGTAACCGGCTACGGGGGGTCCAGGTTTCAAGCTTGGCCATGATCCTATCTTTCAGGTCAGTTCTAGCATTTATGTTGTACCTCGTCAATGTGAGAATGTTGGAACACCGGGATACTAGTTGGGCCAATAATGTGTAATGTAATGTGATGTGTGATATATATATACCACCTGCACTCATGTATATATCTTTCTACGTAGCACTCATAATTCTTATTCTCATGTATATATCTCATGTATATCTCATGCACATATCTTTCTTTCTACATAGTACTTTAATTCTTATTGTTTGCACTGAAGCACCGCAGCAATTTCCTAATGTTGTAAACCTCAAC
>NW_024587966.1:0-1603 GCF_018398535.1 Haplochromis burtoni
CCACCTAAAATCTTGCCTAGGGCGCCAGATTGGTTAGGGCCGGGCCTGAGACAAAGCACATACAAACTCCAAAGCACATTTCTAATGTTAACTGAACTTCTAAAACAGAGCTACCTAGATCACGTAGATTACACAGTTGAAGGCATATAGATATTGTTTATTTATACAGAAGAACTCATATATATTCAAATAATTAAAAAAAAAAAGTTCATTTACCTGTTACTACCACACACCAAATCCGGTCGTTAGTACTTCCTGGCTTGTGTAGACACTAGGTAACAAAAGCTCAACACTGCACCTAGCATCTTGGAGCACTTCTGTTGTGTTTTGTACGTGTTTTGGAGTTTGTACATGCTTCGGAGTTTGTACGTTCTTCTTCTGAGTTTTTACGTGTTTTGGAGTTTTTTTATGTGCTTCGGGTTTGTACGTGCGTCGGAGTTTGTATGTGCTTTGTCTCTAGCAGCCATAAATATAAATATACTTTTATTTATTCACTCCACATAAAATGTAACAAATAATTCATATTATACAAAAACCAACTATTTACATTTCAACTTTTTTTTGTTTTGAAGTCCATTAAGTCTCTCTCTCTCTTTTGAGGTCAACTTCCTGAAGGCCTGAGTCATGGAGTGCCCGCATGATTATGGCCTAATGATGTTCACCTGAAAGGAGTAATCCAATTATCCACTGATAGTGGGTCAAACCATCAGATGAAAGCTGGGGCATGGGCTGAATTTTCAGTTTGATTTGATTTAGTTAATTTGTATATTATTTAGCTGGGGTGTGTTTGTAATCACATATATGTGAGGTGTGTTAGAATAACTACATACAATAACTGTATAGGTTTTTTGTATCTGGGCTGTGTCGGGGGGGAAATCTTTTATAATAATAAAGTAATGTATACTTTATTGATCCCCGTGGGTAAATTACTCTCTCTGTGTTTAACCCATTCACTCAGTGAAGCAGTGGACAGCCACTCATCAGGTGCCCGGGGAGCAGTGTGTAGGGACGGTACTTGGTCAGGGGTACCTCAGGGTAGCTGTTTGGTGGATGCGAACCCCCGAGCGAACATGCTACCTACTGAGCTATCCCTGCTCTCCTTTAATATTTTATTGGTGGTATGACCGGCATTCATTTAAGGAGGGTTTTTGTGAGAGGCTGGGTGGCTCATTTTTAGATGTGTTGCTGGTGAGCATGTTAAACCTCTGTTCGTGGAAAAAAGAATATTGTAACGTTCTCAAGAACCAGACGTTTTGATCTCAGTTTGTCCGTTTATTCGGTTACACAGGCAAACGGGCCGTTAACTCGAGGGAGAGTGCTCACGTGCAACCCCTCACTTCAGCCCCGTACAGTCACACAACAACAAGGACCCCCCTCCCCTTCATGCACACATTAACTCCCTTTTTCATGGTGGCTGGGAAGTGAAAAGCGCAACAAATTAAAAAACGGCAACAAATTAAAAATCCACAACAAATTAAAAATCCACAACAAATTTAAAAAACGCAACAAATTAAAAATCCACAACAAATTAAAAAACGGCAACAAATTAAAAAACGGCAACAAATTAAAAATCCACAACAAATTTAAAAAACGCAACAAATTA
>NW_024587967.1:0-1602 GCF_018398535.1 Haplochromis burtoni
GGCTAGCTGGTATATAATGAACGTGCTATGTGATCGCTAGTGACACAGCTATGTTAGCATAATATAAACACAGTGAAGCTGGAGGATGATCGCTAACTTTTTTTTCACTTGATAAATGTTAACGTGAGGGTTCCCGATGGTTATGGACAAATGCAATCGCACGGCAGGATGCTGTAAACGCACCAAACTTCAGTCAGGAGAACAACTGAGAGAATCCATCCACAATACCAGGTTAGTCATTAATATACTGCTGCATGGGTGGGGCTGTCGTTATATTGTAAGGTTTTAAAAATTGAGCTTTAAAATGAATGATAATAAAAACCTAGAGAGGCTGACAGTGATCACTGACTGTCCTCAGGGGCTTCCTGAGATTAAATGGAATAAGATACAAAGCATTAAAACATGTTAAAAACATACCAGCCTTATTAAATGCAGAGTAGTATGGGCCCAGAAGCAGGGTTCATCATGTCATCACTTAAAGACCAGATTGCTTCACAACAAACTTTCAATAGTTTGGTTAATGAAGTGCAATTACTATTACAAGCCTAAAACTTAAGTTGTGGTACCCTCTACTTTGTAACTGACATAGTAGACTGATGTGTACCTTACCAGAAAAGTAACTGCATGCCATGATGCAGAATGCAACTTTGTGAGGTTCATTTGGGAGTAATGTGCTTTATGCTTTATATTAGTTCACTAAATATATTGAATAAAACAAAAACAATGCCGTAGATGAAAGACGTAGGGGGAATCTGGACAAGCAGAATACTGTGCAGCAAGCTCTGTAAAATCACAGATCATTGGAGGGAATATATTGCTTGCTTGTACACAACGGTAGACTGGTAATAAGCACAAAAGCGCAATAATCAAGCGAATAATGCAGAAAACAGATGTTTGATGGTAAACTGTTCTTGAAGTACACTGAGAGAGAGCTTTGCAAGAAATGTGATTTTATTGTGGTGGAAGCAAAACCACAAAAGTAAGAGGGAATTCATGACAATGTTTTTCAAACGTGAAGCGTAGTTTTGATCTTCCTTTGCTGCTGGTCGGCAAGTGACGAAACCTGCAGCTGCAGAATCTGTGAGAAATCGGCTTCCGGCACCCAACAGCATGTCCATGTACGTGCCATTATAGTCACAGGAAGTTAAGAAAAGCACATCAATAGAAAAATTCACATGATTGTTTAAAAACAATAAATTGCATGAATGTAGGAAATGTTCCTCGCATTGATTGAACTGTCTAAGATAAGATAATCTTTATTAGTCCCCCACGTGGGAAATTTGTTTTGTCACAGCAGAAAGTGGACAGTGCAAACTTATATAGCAAAAATTAGGGAACACTGGAATACAATAAGAATAATATACTGTACACAACTCTACAGAATAGAATAGAATAAAATACAATACAATATACAATAGAATAAAATAAAATATACAATAGGATAAAAATAGAATACAAATGCTACAGTGGGGCAAAAAAGTATTTAGTCAGCCACCGATTGTACAAGTTCCCCCACCTAAAATGATGACAGAGGTCAGTAATTTGCACCAGAGGTACACTTCAACTGTGAGAGACAGAATGTGAAAAAAAAATCCATGAATT
>NW_024587968.1:0-1601 GCF_018398535.1 Haplochromis burtoni
TCTGTAGGCATTTGATCCAGACCATCTAGAGATAGATCTAGGGCAAGAGCTGATTTCAGCTCAACCAAATACAGATATAATTTCAGACAAATAAACACAGCTGACAGCTCCATCCCTGCCTGATGTCAGGCATCTGTTATGGGTGTGTTTTCACTGATTTATATAGTTGTTCAAAGGCAGTGCTAAGTCTTTATTATGACATGCTCTTACGCAGCAGTCTTTGAGAAAGTCATTATGTTCTATAATCTGTATTTTACAATATCTTGAAATGTGTTCAAAAATAATTTACAAGCAATACATTTTATTATTAGCCTATCAGAAAAAATAATCGGTAATAATGCTCAATAATTTGAGCAATGCCTATGAGGTTAAAAAAAATAGTAATAGCATAGTATTTTGCATAATACAGTATACTGGAAATGAAAGGCTGTTTTCAAATTTTTATATTTGAGCTCTGTGAGTTCCTAAAAGGATAACCTTGTCAGACCATCACTTACTCACCACCAAACCTGTCATGTTGAATGACATTACAGGCAGCAAAACATTCCCCATAGCACATGTGCTCATGGTGAACCGACCTCATCTGTGAAAACCACAGGGCACCAATGGTGGACATACCAATTCTGGTACTATATGGGAAATGCCCAACAGACTCCACGATGCTGGGCAGTGACCACACAGGCCACTAAAGAACGTTGGGCCTTCAAGTAGTGATGTGCGATACCACTGATTTCCTTTCCGATTCGATACCAAGTAAAATTCAGGGTGGTATCGACGATGCTGAGTTGATACCGATACTTTGTACAAAAACTTACAAAACACCTTGCCTGCCTGCAGCACTAAAGGACTCCGTGAGAGACGTCTGTCTCGCCCTAGCAGCAGCTGTCCCTTTCCACTGCTCCTCTTCAGTTCGCCTCAACATACACTCGTCATATTCTGTGATATGATTTAGTCTAAGGTGTTTGACAAGGTTAGTGGTGTTGCCACAACACCTAACTTTCTTGTCACATGTATCGCAAACCATGTCTCGGCTGTTTGTGGATGTAAAATACATCTGCACATGACTCCATTTACGCTCAGCCATTGTTGTGAGTGCACACGCCAAGGGGCTGCCATATATTTATACAGCCGTATTTTGCACGTGACTATGAAAGGCAGAAGAGGAAGTAGTTCCTTCCAATGTAGACAATCCAAATAATATAGTTTCTTTCCACTCTGTTCCTGTTAATGATAAACTACAAATTTACCCTAAATTACTAAAATATCGATATTTTAATGTGAGAACCGATTCTACAACATAAATGACTGGTATCGGAGAAATCGATATTTCAGTATCGATCCGCACATCCCTACCCTCAAGCCACCCTCATAAAGTCCAATTGTTTTGGTCAGAGACATTCACACCAATGACCCGGAGGTCATTTGGTAGGGCTCTGGCAGTGGTCCTCCTTGCACAAAGGAGCAAATATCCAGAGCCAAATGGAAATACAGAAATGTCTTCAATGTTTCTTTTTTTCTCACGGCAAATTAGATTGCAGAGTTCACCAAAAACTCGTTGCAATTTTGTGGGAAATCACAAATTTTGTCTCGAGTGCACCAAC
>NW_024587969.1:0-1601 GCF_018398535.1 Haplochromis burtoni
ATTTTTATTTATTTGGTTTTAGAACAGAGGCTGCATGCTATTAAAGGCCAACACATGCAGCTGTCTGTGAGCTCAGTTTTCCCTCACACGTCTGCTCTGTTTCAGTAGCAGCATTTTTCTTTTTGTGTCCTGACTCATGTATGTTCTTTGTTTTGTTTGATTATTTTATTTTCTTGGTTTGGAAACAAATTTGTGACCATACTTGTGGATCAGTGACACATAGTGATTAGGCATATGATTTACAAATGCCCAGTTTTAGAGCTGTGAGCTCTGAGCTGTGAGCAATTCAAAGTTTAAAAACATATATATATATATAAAAACTCTAACTTCAAAGTTTGAAATATGTAAGATGTGTGAGATGTGTGAATTCTTTGAAAAACTAGAAATCATCTAAAAATGTCTTGAAGTGAAAATGTAATGTTGCATCTATAGAGAAGAAGAAAAGAAGAAGAAGCATTCAGTCATTTAAAAATAGGCATTACAGACAGATACAGTTTTAACATTGCCTGACTATGATAAGCCTTTCTACTTATGTGTAGATAGAGGAGCAGGTTATATGAAAGCTGTGATAACACAGGCGTTTGGAGGAAAACAATGCTCATTAACATTCCTGGTGAAACTTAGACTCATGTAAATTAGACTCTGTTGCGTCAGGCCTGCCTGCATGTGCAAGGCTGTGTGGCCGCAGCAGAGGCAGTAAAAGAGTCAGCTGCACGTATGCAGTCATATGTGCATATGAATTTCACACAGGCCAAAATATAAATATATACACTGACAGCCAGTTTGTTCTTTCAGCAGTGCACCACTTTGCAAAAATTTGGCATAACAGAGGTATGGTCACCTCTACGGGTAACCCAGTGAAACACGGCAGCTTTTTGAAAATCTTATTAGAAGTGATCACCTTGCCAAAACCATTGGCACTTTGCAAATGTGCAGCATATCAAAAAGACAATTTTATTGTCACAAAAGGAAATAATTTTGCAGATCAAGCAGCAAAACAGGCTGCACAACAATCGGCAGAGCTACTAGTAACTGACTACTGCCCACAAATACCACTTGATGTACTAAAAACCGAACAAAAAGCTGCAACAATCACTGAATAGAACAAGTGGCTGAAATGTGGAGCACAACTGAAAGATGACTTAATGGTCTGTGATGGAAAACCAATATTACCAGAGTCGTTACACAGGACAGCGGTTGTAGTGACACATGATGTAATACATGTGTCAACAGGAGGGAAGTATAGTATAAATAAACAAGACAATACACACTTTTACACTATAAATTTGGAAACTTTAGCGAAAAAATTTGTAAGAACATGCCTATTCTGTCAAAAACACAACTCACAAGGAGACTTAAGACCTAAGAGAGGTCAGTTCTCCACACCATCCACATGGATTTTATTGGATTGAATGAATGTCAAGGATCAAAATATGCCTTAGTGATCATAGATGTGTTTTCAAACTGACCAGAGATATATCCAGTAAAAAGCAGAGGCAATCTCCATTGCAAAATGTTTATGTAATCATTTTTATTCCAACATATGGTATCCCTTCTCTGACAAGATCAGACAATGGGACACATTTTGTCAATGATATGAT
>NW_024587970.1:0-1600 GCF_018398535.1 Haplochromis burtoni
TTAGGCCGATGCACAAGAGGCCCCCTGCGCCAGGGCTGAGCTCCCGTGCACCCACCCGCTCACAACCTCGGTGACACACCGACGAGGACCGAAGCCCCCAAGCCCCAGCCAGAGCCCTAGCACAGAGGCGAAGTAGAATTGGGCTGAAAGATCTATCGCTTTATCACCTATTCAGGTTGTAAATCGTGTTTTTAAAAAGTAACTAAGTAACTAAGTAATTAATTATTTTTGATCAGTAAAGTAACGAGATGACTTTTTTGGGGGAGTAATCGGTAATTAGTTACTGATTACTTTTTTCAAGTAACTTGACCAACACTGGTCTTAACTAACAATCTAAAGATGAGCTTTAACATAACACCCAATACTCCAGAGATCTGCCTGCTGTTCAAAATCGCACCTATAAAGCCTTGAATGTTTTATCGGGTAGTCACAGGCAGCACTAACATAAGTCGATAAAGATGACTGCTTTGTGTGTGTGTGGTTTAGATATAATCTTTATTATGCATTTAAGTGAATGAATGCTTTTTTGCTATTTTGCTGTTTCAGAGTTCTCGTTCCGCTCGTATTCTCCGCCAGTGACTCCTCGTGATGACCCGTTGTTACGACCCGGCTCTGCTACAGGGGATGTAACATAAATAAGCCCAGAGACTGGAGGGTTACATAAAAAGAAAAACATAAGGTTTATTAACACAACCGAAAACTGTTAGTGAAACATCTCACTAGGCAATAGGGTGATTTAAACGAACATAAAAAACAACTCATATATTCAAATAACACTAATAACACCAGTAGAACACTGCTCATCTAAACATCTCACAGGCAGTTACTAAACACAAAGGTTGCAAAGGGCAGCAATACAAAGACAAAAGCAAAGGCAAAGGCAGGAGGGACAGTCTGCACAGAGGCCGTAACACCTGTTCTCTGCTGGTGTCTCCTCATGTGTATTCATGTTTAACCAGATTCCACTCTCGCTGTGTAAATAAAGACTTGTGAAAAGTTAAGTGGGTTTTTGAGTCTGCTTTTTGGTCTGCATCTTGCTTGAACCTCTGGTTCATGACAGTTTATAAATATATACACATGAAGTTGTTTAGTCACAAAACTAAATAAATAAAATAGCATAGTTTGTATACATGCATAAAATAAATCACAATTAGTAAGAAGCACTTTACTTTTTAAATTTTATATATTGCAATGTAACTGCCTGTGACCTGCATGAGCACATAGATGCCTTTAACTGTCAAACAGCTTGCCATGAACCCTCTGTCTGTAGCCTGTTGTGCTGACTCTAACCCCATCGCCTTACCCTTAACCAAATCTCTATGCAGAATTTGTAAGGGAGGGATATTACTTTTGGTTGTGTAATTTGTTTGATTTTCATTTATAATCTGCTTGTACTCTGAGTTTTACTGACCAATCCCATTTTAGAATGCTTTGGTCTCATACAAGTAAACAGTCTGTGTAGAAAACAATGGAGGGCATGCCTTTACCTAAATACAATCTCAAAAACTTCATCTCTTTTTAACATGTCTTACAACTATTTGTAAACAAGGACCATCAGGTAAAGCTCATCAAAGTTGGTCAGTAGACAGACTGATTGGTT
>NW_024587971.1:0-1598 GCF_018398535.1 Haplochromis burtoni
AAGATCACAGTTATTGTTTTTCTGAGAATCTTGTCAATGTTATAACTCAAAAGGAATTGGATTACCTTCGATTGGGGACAAGGTGCAGAGTGGGACTGGGACCAGGGACACTGCATTTCTGCCTTATTGCCTATTCACACCATGAACTAAACTGGCACTCTTAGCATGGATTTATTTACAAATCATGCTCATTGCAACATGTTCACACACCCATAATAAGACTTGACATACTGTTCTGCGACTTTCTAAAAACGTTCCTCCTACTAAGAAGGGCGTAGTACGATGAGAGTTCTGAGAACTTGGGTGGAGGTTTAAGGGAAAAAAAGTAGAGCCATGTCGAGAGGTGTGATTACAGGTGTGGATATAGCACACAAAAACATGATTAAAAAGAATCACCTTGAACCCACAACATGAATAACAAAAAAACAGGAAAGTGCAGTGATCACATGTCCTGCCTTGCAACGTTGATTTAGTTATTGTTTGTTACTCATGTTCTTCAAAAAAATAAAAAAGCAAAACATTATTACTGTCACAGTCTACAGGGTCAAGTTTGAGTTTCTTTTCCTATCTGACTTTTTCTGTTTTTTTTCTCTTGTACTTTGGTTCAAGTTTTATCATTTATATTTAAGTTTTCAGTTTCCCTCTGCCTTTTGTCATGTCCTCCTTCATATTTTCCCTCTTTGAAGGTTTGTTGATTTTGTTTCTTTGTTTTTATACCTTCCTTAAATTCTGCAGTAATTTTGTTTTATAGTTTAACATTTGTTTATGAGTCCTGCATTTGGGTCAGACTCCTGCCTGCCACACAGGCAGCTGTGAGAATTAAATGCATCGTTAATAAGTATCTACTGAGTAATCAAAAATTATTGGTTCATGACTTCATCACGGATGAAGTCTTTTAACTTACATGCAGTACCATGATCAACTACAGACCGTATAAAAGCTTGTTGTGGCTACCCTAATGCTTCTCCCTCGTAAAAAAGGCAGCCACCTCTGTGACACAGAACTTTTTTTATGAATATGCTTCACAGTGAAACCTTTAATAGCCATGCTCTGCTTGCTTGTTTTGCTTTGAATAGGATTTGCACTGTTACTTTACTGTGGCAAGCATAAGCTTGTCTTTACTGGAACTGGTGCAGACTTGTGTAGAACTGGCTTGTATTTGCATGTGGTGTATTTTAGCAGTTTGTCAAGGCATTAATGTTTTATTTGCTTTTTTCTACAGCTGTTTATTTTGTCTTCATTTATTTTGTTTTACTTTAGTTTTATATTATTTTCAAGTTGACCTTTTGCTATATTGGTCCACTTGATTGTCATAGTTTATTTGCTCTGTATAATTTATTTTTATTTGAAGTTATTACAATCAGAAAGGACAGAACTCGGGGACAGAAAAGAGAAATAATATGACTAAAGAGAAGTTGGGAAGAGAGTTAACAGAAGGAGAGGGAAAGAAAAATAGAGGAAAAGAGGGATAGAGAGAAAAGACACTGAAAATCTGCTTATCTATTTGCCTTGCAAAACAGGAAAACAGCACAGAAGAGAAACTACAGCAACAACCAACATAAGCATAGGTAACAGCAAATAATAAATATTGAATCTTA
>NW_024587972.1:0-1598 GCF_018398535.1 Haplochromis burtoni
TGGTTCATTGCTTTAAATTTGCATTTAATGTCTCCATGTGTGCCTCTGTTTTCAGATGCGACTGCATTCTGCCTCATGACTACAGACTTGACACTTCCATGTTCACTACAGACCACAGTTTGTCATGCACACATAATGAATGGACAAACAGCTGTCATTTTAACTTATTTACAACCTGCTGCTTAAAAATATCATCTAATTAATATATTTATTACTTCATAATCAGACTATGCAATGACAGCAATTTTATCAAAGATAAAAAAGAAAAATTATTCATGAAGCAAAATCACATCAGTATGACATTTTTAATGGATCCTGATCCTTGTCACTTTACTGACTGTATTTGTTTATTGTTATTGTTATTATTATTATTATTATTAATAATAATAATAAAAGTCAAGTTTTGTCTCCTGTGCAAATCCTTACCATATCATGGTGGAAGGGTTTGTGTGTCGCAGCGATCCCAGAGGCTATGTGCTAGTTGCTAAACATTTTTAATTTATTTATTAAACCTTTAACTTTTATTTCAGCCACATGTCAAATGCAATCAAAGTGTCTGACCTCTAAAGAGCTCCAACTTTTAAGTTCATCAGTTTAAAAAAAAACTTGAAGCAATAGGTAGCATTAATTCTTTTTATGGTTTGCCAACATATTCTGGTTTACTGTGTGAGAATCAGAGCTGTTTTTAATTATGTTGGGTGTTTTCAGCCAGTTAAACAGCTTCCATGGACGTTTCAATCACCAAACTCGAACAACTAGTAACTGCATGCAGCACAGTTTCAGTTTGCAGCATTCCTTCTTTGTGAAGCATCAACAGTAACGACATGTTATTTAACAGAGCTGCATAAAGACTACCAATTCAAATCAATTCACTTCAATTTTATTGAAGAGATCATGGCACTGTAAAAACATGAAAACATATTACTGTAATACTCAACTGCAAAATGTTTAAAAAAATCCAATAAATGAGGAATAGTGATGCTACTGTATTATGGGGTGTCTTGTGAGTCCTACCTCTAAAAATGAATAGTCTAGACTTTAATGACAGAGCATAATTCAGACATCACAAAGTTTCTCACACTACAGAATAAAATGAATCCCACAGACATGAAGGAATATTTGTGCTTTTATGCAGAGAGTCAGCATCAGCTCTCTGCTCTGTTTCACATAATGTTCATGCAAATCAGAGGTGGTTTTAATGATCATCCATAGAACCACCAAACTAGAAAAACCAGTTACTGCATGCAGCAGAGTTCTTATTCTTTGTGAATCATCAACACTAATAACACATTATTAAACAGGACAGTATAAGTACAAAGAGTCTGACTCACACCTGAACAATAATGCTGTGTGACACCTGACCTGCTCGTATCACTTTCAGTCCAAACAGAAATGTGATCACATAACTGACGAGGCCAACGTGCAAAGATGAGTGTCTTCCTCGTCTTCGCCTGTCAGTGTGGAACTGACTTCTCCTTGTTATCAAATTTGTGAGCAGCAGTTGGAACTGCCACATAAATTAATGTTCATCAGTCTGTTTGATTCCAGCCAATCAATAATCTATAATGATGTGGATTTGTCTTCAAACACGAGTGATC
>NW_024587973.1:0-1598 GCF_018398535.1 Haplochromis burtoni
GCTGGTTGTGATTGTACATCCGGTTCAGAAAAACGAGGGGGTTGTGGTCTGTGAACACAGTCACCGGGGAAGCGCTGGAGCCCACATACACTTCAAAGTGCTGCAGAGCTAGAAGCAGAGCTAAGGCTTCCTTCTCTATGGTAGAGTAGTTCAGTTGATGGGGTTTGAACTTTGCAGAGAAATAACAGACCGGATGGCACACACCTTCCTCATCATCCTGCAGCAGGACTGCCCCGGCTCCGGTAGCACTGGCATCGACCTCTAGCTTAAAAGGGCGAGAGAAGTTTGGAGCTGCCAATACAGGGGTGCTGCACAGGAGAGATTTTGCCGACTCGAAGGCATGCTGGCATTCAACTGACCATTCAAAAGGCACCTTTGGGCTACACAGTCTGGTTAGCGGGGTCACGACCACAGAAAAGTTCTTACAGAAACACCGGTAATATCCGGTCATCCCTAGGAACCGCCTTAGTTCCCGTCTGGTGGCTGGACTCGGGTAGTCCAGGATTGCAGCAACCTTCGCCTCCACTGGGCGCACCTGCCCAAACCCCACCTGCTTACCTAGGTAAGTGACGGTTGCCTTACCAAACTCACACTTAGCGAGATTGAGGGTCAACGAGGCCTCGGCTAGCCGCTGAAACACTGTCCTCAGAAGGGACATATGATCTGCCCATGTGTCTGTGTACAGCACCACGTCATCCAGATACACATTGCACTGGGGCACATCTCCCAACACCAACTGCATCAGTCGTTGAAAAGTAGCTGGGGCATTTTTCATGCCAAAGGCCATTACTGTGTATTGCATGAAGTGGTCAGGGGTGACAAATGCAGAAATCTCTGAAGCTCTGGGAGTGAGAGGCACCTGCCAGTAGCCTTTAAGGAGATCGAGTTTGGTGATGAATTTGGCAGGGCCGATGCTGTCAATGCAGTCTTCCATACGAGGAAGCGGAAAAGAGTCGGAGACCGTTACAGCGTTTACCTTCCGATAATCTGTGCAGAAACGGGGTGTGCCATCAGACTTAGGTGTTAGTAGACATGGGGAGCTCCAGGGGCTACAACTAGGTTGTGCCAAGCCGTTTTCTACTAAGTACTCAACTTCTTCTTTCATGACCTCACGTTTGGCGAAGGGGCAACGATATGCATGCTGCTTGATTGGGACTGCGTCTCCAACGTCAATATCATGCTCACAAACGTGGGTACGCGAGGGTACGTCACTGAAAAGAGACAGGTAGGAGTGCAGCAAGTCAAGTACCTCTTTACACTGGGACAGAGGAAGGTGAGATAGGTTGGCCTCGGCCTTAGCTAAAAAAACAGAATTTGACAACCGCCCACATTGCTGTCCCTCAGAAAGGGTACCCAGATCATCATCACCCTTAACTTCAACACTTAGCAGGGCAACAGGGACTGAACCGGGGACAGCCGTCCCAGCAGTGTCTGATGATTCTGTCATGCTGGTGTCTCTGGTGTGGTATGGCTTCAACATGTTGACATGGCATAGGCGAGTCTTCCTTCTGCGTTCTGGGGTGTTGAGAATATAGTTGGTGTCAGACACTTTTTTCACTATCACATAGGGGCCTGAGAAACGAGCCATGAGGGCAGAA
>NW_024587974.1:0-1597 GCF_018398535.1 Haplochromis burtoni
CCACTGAGCTTAAACGAGGGTGAAGCTCTGACTTTAACATGCCTGGCCTCTAGCAGCACCAGCCAGCACACCCATCTGTCTGTTGCCTGGTATCTCCATAAAGATGGACAGGAGGACGCTCAGCCTATCATTTCTCTGAATAGAGATTTTACACTGAGCCCAGGCCAGGGGTTTGAAAGGCGTTACCAAGCAGGTCTCATACGCTTAGATAAATGGGGAGAGGCCTCGTACAGCCTAAAGATGGCTGAGGTTGAGCCATCAGACCAAGGTAGGATCTACTGCCAGGCTCAGGAGTGGATCCAAGATCCTGATGGCTCCTGGTACATCATCATACAGAAGAATGCAGAAGAAATGACCCTGACAGTTAAAGCCACAGGTTGGAATTTTACTCAGTCGTGCTATATTTATAACACATCTTGATATTGGTCAGCACATTAAATGTACTTATCCTATAGACACCTGTGTGGATGTCTCACTGTTTTCATTTTTTGTCTTGAGTAGAGGTGGTGGAGCCATCGTCTCCGTCTCTGGCAGTGGAAATCTCAGCACAGCCGGCAGCGCTGCAGGAGGGGCAGGAGCTGATGCTGTCCTGTAATATAAACACACAGGACGTGGAGAAAAGATTCTTCTCTGTAGCATGGCTCAAGGGAAGTGTGGAGCTGGCCCGCATTGGTCCCACAGGCGTTCTCACTGTGGCACCGGAGTACAGTGTTCGACAGAAAAATGGAGAGCTCAGAGCCGCCCGGAGTGGGAACAGAGATTACCGTCTCATCTTAAAGCCTGTGAGAACTGAGGATCAGGGAGAGTATATCTGTACAGTCTGGCCTCAAGAGAGAGGCCAAGATGATACTTTTATTGAGGGAGAACCCAAAGACTCCAGCCCACAGCGGGTCAGCGTCTCAGCCACAGGTGTGTCAAAGTGAACACATATACACTCAGTTATTCAGGGGTTTAAGTCACTGTACCTTTACATTGTTTGTCTGCTCCCAAAGAGAGGAGTGAAGAAGTTGTGACAAACACTGCAGTCAAAATATCCACTTCAGCTGTTGTTATAAGTAGCTTCATTGACTACATCCACTGGTCCTACTAAAATTCACTGGACACGGGCACACACAGAGGTTGTGGCACAGTGTGAAGCACTATTAAAATTATTATGTATTAACTCAATTATCACACTCCAAAACCCACTACACTCAATTCCATCACCTCACCAGGTCCGACCTAACACCCGACCGCTTCCAGTGAATACACCAGCTGCTACCAGGAAACCTTAAATATAGCAGCAGGACCAGGGTTAAAATCACTAACACAATATCTAAAACAAAAAAATTTAAATAGGAACCATTTAAAAACTCCAGTGGATAATAATTGGCACATGACTGGAATTCGAAACAGAAGCAAGGAATAATTAGAATCACGCATAGCATTAACACATCATACACGACTGCATTGCTACAAATATGCTCAATAATTAAACATGTAAATCCCCACAGCTACAGGTTAAGGTTCTGAGGAAGGCCTTTAACATAAATTTGCATCAATAAAATAACAAAATGGGTCAAGAGGTACTTCACTAACACACTGTTTTTTTTTTTTT
>NW_024587975.1:0-1597 GCF_018398535.1 Haplochromis burtoni
GCGCATTCGCGAGCTATTACAGGACAAAGGGTACCCAAGCCTATACTGCCCTGTGTGGAAAAAGTAATTGCCCACTAAATCTAATAGCTGGTTGTGCCACACTTGGCTGCAAGAACTTCAATCCAAACAGTTGCCATAACTGGCAATGAGTCTTTCACATCACTGTGGAGGAATTTTGGCCCACTCTTCCTCTCCAGAATCGTTTTAATTAAGCCTCTCCACATTTTGTTCTGTTCAGTTTGTGAACATGACTGGCTTGTTTAAGATCACGCCAAAGCATCTCAATCAGATTTAAGTTCATGAGCCTTCTATAAAGCCCTTTTTAATTTATTTTCAAGTCATTTAGGGGTAGGCCTGTGTTTCAGATCATTGTCCGCTGCATGACTGAAGCGTGCATAAGCTTCAGAGCATGGACTAACAACGAGACTTTCTCTCAGGATTTTAAAGTAGAAAGTAGAATTCTTCGTTTCACCATTTATGGCAAGTCACTCAGGTTGTGAAGCACTAAAGCAGTCTCAGCCCATCACACTACCCGTGCCATGTTTGACTGATAATATAAACTGCTCCATAAGGCCTTTCCTGAGACTGGTGAGGCCCTGTGGAGCTAAATCAGGGTCAGCAGTTTTATTCACTTGACAAAATTCTGAAAGTTGTGATTTAAAAACTTAATAAAAATTAGTTTCAGACTTTTGACAATGATTTGTGTTATGAGTGTGTATCAAGGGGGAGGGGCAGAGCATAGACTAATGACTGACAGCTCCTGTGTCATGTATGTTAGTTAAAAATTAACATTTTGGTTGAAGTTGCCTAGCGCTCCTTCACAGGATGACATTGGTACCAGCCAACAAGAAGAAACCCGGTTTCTAGTCATCCTATGATGATGTGAATGTTTGTAGCATACTGATATGCTTTAAGGTTAAAGATGTAGTAAGGTGTAAAGGCATATTAGGTGGGGGGTTCTAATTTCTTCTTAAAATACACAAATGAACAGGTGAGTCTTAGATTTTATCTACGAGTTAATCGCTCTCACAGCTTAGCAACCTACCAGTCAATCAGATAACAGGATTCCCTGTTGCTGGGGTAAATTTTTTCACACCTTAATGAATGTGAATATGTTTTAAATATTCAAACAATTAACTTACTAAAAATAAGGTCATTCAGTTTTTTTATTGTTTTTTTTAAATATGAAAACTTAGAATTTCAGTTTCAAATTTCCAAACTTTTGGTGACGATTTAGCTTCATAAGGCCTGCAGGATTTTTTGTGACCTCCTGGATGAGTCATCGGCGTGCTCTTGAAGTAATTTTGCTATGCAGGAACACCTGAGAAGGTTCACCAGTATTCCAACGTTTTTTACATTTGTAGATTATGGCTCTCTTGGTTCTCTTGAATCCTAAAGTCTTAGAAATCACTTGTAGAGGGCAGTCTGCACCATGGCCACCCTGTTTTAAATGCACTTTACAACACCACGCATCAACACCACATATCAGCAGGCAGAATGAGGCATGTGGTCTTTTCACAAATCCATTCTCTGTTTGCTGTCTGGAGCTGGAAGCCCCATGGAGGAGCTGGTTGTCCACTCAGGGTCTCTGCTGCTC
>NW_024587976.1:0-1594 GCF_018398535.1 Haplochromis burtoni
GAGAGTGAATGAATAGTGGCATTGTAAAGCGCTTTGGGTGCCTTGAAAAGCGCTATATAAATCCAATCCATTATTATTATAGCATTTTATTAGCGCCTATTTCAAAAGCCGGCATCTCTGATGGTATGTGAGCATGTTAATGTCTATGGAATTGGCCTGACTGACTTGAACATCTGCAAAGATACCATCAGTGTTAAAAGGTATACACAGGTTTTAAAGCAACATATGCTCCTATCCATTTTCAAGGAAGGTGAGATATTGTGCTGCCATCAAATTCAAAATGACCATATTTTTTCCTTAAGATGGTACATTTTCTCAGTTAATTCTCAAAATGAAATATTGGTTTATGAGAGTTGCAAAACTTTACATTCTTTTGGGCAGTGTCTAACCTTTTGGGCATTTTTTTGTACTTGCAAGAGTGTACAAAAATAGTGTACAAAAAGTGTACATAGGCAACAATATATCTAAGTGAGATGTACAGAATAACATTTTTTTTATGGAGCAATGTTGAGGTTACGTAACTTGTCCTGAGCAGCATTTTTTTTTTTTGTCTCACTGTAAACTTTGTATGGCATGGATGAGAAGCGGCAGCAGAAGTCTGACTTCTTGTTTTTCTGCTTTGTATTATGCAGGAGGTTGAAAGTGAGATCTTCAGACTTAATGAGGGTTTGGAGCTGATGGTTTCCCACAACAGAAGGACCATGCAGAGTGTGGCTCTTTTAGTGCTGGGGGTAAACAGGATGAAAAAGCCACTTACTCAAAGTGACAGTAAGCTCAGTGATGATGATGTCATGAACATCATAGACAGTGTAGTGAAAGGTAAGTAATAATATTGTTATACAGTTAAAAAGAAATCCTCTTATGGCTTATATAATAAAAATAAAACCACACAGTTACCACACTGCTGTGAAGAAATACAAAATTTCTGCTGTTTAGCCCTTTTAATTGTATTTCTCTTGTTTGGGTACATGATATTCTGGGCAACCACATAAGTAAACTAATGTCTATATTTAGGCACTGTAAAAATGAGACAGTGCTGCCATCACCAGGTCAAATTGGAGATTACTAAATCTGCCCTATATACAGTTATCATACAAAATGCTGTTATTAAAAAAATTGGATCAAAAACACGTTTTAAATAAAAATAGTACAAAAAATGCTTCATTTTCATAGTCCCACTGAAAATTAAAAGCAACAATTTAATAAATATAATTCTATCGTTTAACACGACTCTTATTATCATTGTGTTTTTCCCCTCATTTGCTTGTTCACAAAAGAACAATAATTAAAATAAGTCAGACATTATTGTTTGCTAAATAATTTTGTAGCAGTATCTGGCTTAAGCATACTGATCACATCATACTGATGTGATTACTGATGTATTTTTTTCTTTACTGAGAACAAGCTGGAGCAGCTCATTTACTATATTAATATATCAAACATCAATGACAGCTATCAATTTATAATTGAAACTAAAGTGCAACTAGAAAAATTTGCATTTCCTGCGAAAATGCTGTGAGGATGCTTGAAACTAGCTGAAAAAGCTGAAAATTTGCAGAAATTGTAAAAACTTTGCAGAAGCAAAGGAACTTTG
>NW_024587977.1:0-1594 GCF_018398535.1 Haplochromis burtoni
TGCGCAAACTGCTCATTAGCTGATGGTAACTACACCTGCGGTCAAATGTCTTTTATCTTTGCTGACTGCTTTTGCTTTGATGATTATAAAAGGATTCAGTTATCGTGTTTAAGGAAGGAGCCTAACTTGTGGTCTGAAGCCTGTAACATTGTATCTGAAGTAGTTTCATCACTGTAGAGATATTGTTTGCAGTCTATTTTTAAAAAGCCTCTGGAGGCACACCTAAACTAGAATTTGTTCTTTGTTGGAATTCTAAAAGATCTGTTCAGTCTCACTACCACAAGATTTACCTGTAGATTCTGAAATTTTGCAGTTCTGTTTCATCCTGAATTATTCTGCTTTTACGCATCGCATACGCATCCTTTTACAATTCCTCCATCATAAGGAAGCCATGTAAAATAAAGCCCTGTGTGCACGTGCACATTCACACACATGTACACTAAGAGTTCCTCGAGTGAGCTCAGCAGATGTTGTGAGCAGGTGTTTTGGCCTCTGCTCCAGGGGAGAAGTTTGGTCTGTAATTGGAGACCTGGGGCCATGTTGGACACACAGATTTCGCAGAGCATCAATGCTGCACCGTTTGGGCGTCATTTACCAAATGTTGCAATATGTCTCTCTAATGAATCCGTTGTGTAAATGCGTGTTCACCCCTTCACCCTCATTAAATTCTGCTGCTTCTGTGGCCTCCTCACTGAGCCGTGTGATGTAAAATGTGAGAGGAAGGATCTCTGATCCACTTTTCCTAACTGTTGGCTGCTGAGAGGCACCTGAGCCGAAAGCACATCAGGGGCCCCGTCAGGTGGAAGTTAAAAAAAAAAAGTTTACTCAATTGTAAAAAAAAATAGAAATTAAATGTGTAAATAAAAATAAATAAATTTAAACAGTGTGTGTGTATGTGTGTGTGTGTGCGTGCGTGTGTGTGTGTGTGCGTGTGTGTGTGTGTGCGCGCGCACAAGCGTGGAGTAAAAGTAACTTTGTTGTTAGTTGCTGTGAAATCAATACACAGCTACAAGAAAATGGTCAGAAGAGATCATTTGTAAGTTATTACTATGTGGGTGTTGTGGTATTATGTGCTGCAAGTTCAACTCTGTAAAGCTAAGTTGCCCTTAGAGAGGCAGACTGAGATCATGAAAATTTTGTTAGTGGAGAAGCACAAAGTGAGATGAAATGTGTGAAATGTAATCAAACAAGTGATATTCCTGCTTTCTTGCCTCATAACAAACCATTACAATTATTATGCATAAAAGGCTTATTGTAGTCTCAGAGCAGAAAGAGCCCACAGATACTGTTTAACAAGAACCACTAAGAAATGTAATTGTTTCAGTGTTCCATCATCTCCGTCTTAAACAGTGAACAACAATGATGATGTGTATTTCACACTGTAATTTTCCAGACAGAATTATCAATTGCTGTGAATGATTGAACCAGAATGAAAACATTTTAAAACATCAGTGAAGTAAAATTACTTTGCTCTAAACGTGTATCCAACAGCAACCTTCTGTCTGCTACAGAAAGGAGTCACGAGCAAAGCGGAAGGTAAGACAGACGACTGCCTTGCTAACTGCAGGGCTCTATAGCACTTTGGCGCAGAAAC
>NW_024587978.1:0-1594 GCF_018398535.1 Haplochromis burtoni
TCAGTGCGACCTGCCTTAACAATGCGCTGCACTGGTGCATAACATATCGTCAATCAGTAGGATCCTCATCACTGACAGGAAGTGACAATAAATGATTAGACAGGCACTGCAGCTCTGATGCGGTTTCTAGTTTACAGAGAAAACTGTCTCTTACACTTATTGTCTAAGCTCATTGAAATACTGTAAAAAGCAGGAGGAAGCATCACCGCCACCAGATGGTGTGCTGCAGTTGTTTACTACTAATATAAGAATACTTTTTAACCAGCGTATAGCATCAAGCCAGTTAAAACTGGGATATTGATCTGCTCGGTTAATTAGCAGAGGGGGTTGTTAATGTTTGGTGTTAATGAAATTAACATGCGGTAGGGTAGAGGGGCAATAACCCTCAAAATAGGAAGGATTATACAGGTGGAGACCACTAACAGTTTTTCCCTCCTCATCTTTCTTTTTTGTTCCACTAGTTTTGTATCAGTGTCTAATTCCAGGTATTTTCTTTAAATCAACAAATAATACCAAAAATTAATTAATTAATCAATAAAGTACCACCAAAAAAGTTACATCTCAATTTCTGCTTTTTTCATTTGCTGTCAGATTGTATGTAAAAATGTACATCCTTTTCATAGTGTGTTCATATGGTGAACATATATAATGAGGTGAGTGAGTGAGGTGAGTTCCTTATCTCCAGGTATGCAGGATGCAAAGGCACCTGTGCAACAGAAGATGTGGTTATAACACTGAGAAAGTTCAAAAAAGGAGGAAAAAATGCAAATCTTTTACATAGAAAGAAGAAAATCTCACCTTTCCTTTTCTGACTACCGAAATTTAGTTTTTTGAAAATCTCAATTTAAATCTTAAATGTATTCAAACTCTCCAAAATGCCGTGTACGTGTAGCATTGTACATGTGCCATAACTAACTGCTATACTCATACCTGGCTTTATTCCAGTGGGATTCACCCCATTTACCTTAAATATGATAATGTTTGGAGTGTTTTTGAAAGAAAAGAAAGCTAATTATGGTGTTAATGTGTTATTAATCTTGTGCAAGCAATTTATACATAAATGTCGCTTTTTTAAGACTAAATCAACACTAGCTTACTGGAAAAACGACTTAAACCTGTTGGTTAAATCTTTGACCTTAGTTAAAAGAAAAAGGCTGCTTTTTTTGTTTCCTTTATGGAAGATTTTGATTTAGTGAGTTAATAATCTGTTAAATTATGTGACCCCATCTTTATATTTTCTTTTTCACTATGTATGAAAGTTGCTAATATGTAAGAAATGTCTATTCTCTGAATCTGTAATATATGGTGCATTTTGTTTGTATGTTCATATTACTAATAAAAAAACAAAACAAAACTAACTGCTATACTAGCACTGCCGTATTGCGTCACACTAAACGCATGTCAACAATTTATTTATTTTTGCTAGCTAAGAAAAAAATAATGATAATTTTAAAAAATAGCATGTGTAACGTACACATACTGGGAAATTATTTACTACTACTATTTATTACTACTGCTTGATATCTCTATCTGATAAGAAAAGTATTAAATCAGATAGTTATTTGTGGTAAATGAAATACAATTATAGTTTCAA
>NW_024587979.1:0-1594 GCF_018398535.1 Haplochromis burtoni
CACACACACACACACACACACACACACACACACACACACACACACACACAGTTATTACCTTTAAGTCTGTGAAGTTCTGTCGTAATTGACCTCAGGTCTGCAGGTAGCTGACCATAGTGACTGAAAGTACCTTCAACCTTTATCTAAAGGTATATAAGCACTATATGTATGTGGTGGCTAAGTTATTATTATTATTATTAATATTGATCAGATGAATAGACTTGCATCATTGTAGTGTTCTTAAACATTTTTCAAAAAACAATTTTCAAGGATTTTCAGGATACAGGTACAACATAAAAAAGAAAACTTTTTTGAAGCACTGAATCTGCATATGTCATATACGTACATTAAGCTTTTTGGATGATACAATTATCTCTTCTATTGTCTAATCCATTTTTTTGGTTCATCGAGTAGCATCTATTATGTGTTTATTATTTGTTTGATCTAAGGATTTTCATTTCAACTTATTCAAGCAAGTGCAAAATGAATGAATCATTTTACTGTTTATCCTGCAAATAGCATTGATAGGATAAGACAAACAATTAAGTAGAGCTTACAGTAAAACCAAATTAAATAACTAACTAATAAATGTAATCTGAGGTTAACTCAAGAAAAATATTCAACAGCTTTGGAAATTGCTCTTTTGATAGTCTCTCACAAACGGTAAGAAAATAAAAACCAAAAACAAACTGAGTGACAGTCAGGAGTAGCACTCAGTGTTCTGTTTTTGTCTTTGCTGTTGAGCTGTGAATCTTCATTTAGTACATTTCCCAATCCAGAAAACTGGCAGACCATTTCCTTGCCACTGTCAATCAATAACATTGTGTACTGTTGAAAAAGAATGGTCACTTCACTTTCAGTGAAATCTTTGGGTTTTCCCCTGAAATTGATTAAAGACAGCACAGATTTTCAGTTCTTTCATTCTATATATTTTTGAGAAAAAATAAATGTAGCTGCAAATGCATGATATGAAGTCTTTTGAGTGATTATATGCTGTGCTGTCATCCAAAGACCCAGCAAACCTGCTGCGTCCTACCTCTTTTGATGACATGTTACGCTGCATGGGTTTAGACTGTACCATTTTTATCTCTCATGCATTTTCTGTTTTAATGTTGCTTGTGGATGCACTCACATGCTCTGCCTCCTGGCCCTGTTAAAGACAGTAATGGGCCATTTTCCTCATCAGCCCAACAGACAGATAGAGAAGACAAAGACAGACAAAAATTGAAAAAGTGACATTAAAAAGCTACACACAGAACTTGAGCTTAGACGTGAATAATTTTGTCAGCTGGAAATTTCAGGTTTCTGCTAATGTAAGTCCAGATTGGTAGTCTTTTTGAGGGACCTTTCTGATACTTGTGATTTGTGATAATTAACATGGAATATGCCTAAAAACTTCAGGTCAGACCAGGTATGTATGCTTTATTAGAATCCTTTTCTCGTATTTTAAGCTAACATTAGAATGCCAAATAGACAACAATAATCTTTTTTTTTTGTCATCTCATGGGGCTTCTGTTCAAAACCTGTGATTTGGCATGTCTGAAATGTGTAAACTTGTCATTAAGTTTGATAGATTTGTAAATAATGGTGTTCT
>NW_024587980.1:0-1594 GCF_018398535.1 Haplochromis burtoni
TGTTTTAGTCCTCTCACGTTCTTGTCTCACTGTGATGTTACCGTTTTGTGTCCCAGCTGATCAGCAGGAGGAGAAGAGTTTGACAGAGCACCAGGTGAACATTTTCAGCCGTTTGGACTCAGCTCAGCTGCTACAGTGGAAATAAATGTCATCAACACAAAAGGTGAAGAACATATCACTTTTATCAGAATCAGAAAACTTTATTCATCCTCAAGGGGCAATTAACAAACAACCGAGCAGCATACGTTGAAGATAAGGACAATAATAACAGGCAATAGGAGTGAAATAATAAATATACAGTATATACAGTTTTAAAATTACAGTTTTAAAAATTAAAGTGACTGAAAGGTGAATAAATAACAGTAAGTGACAGCTTTTATTGAAACTGTGTGCACTTCATCAGCTGATGCTTGTTTGTCAAGATTGGAGAAGTTTCAAGAAGAGGCTTATTGACATTTTGTATGGTGATACCCAGGCTGAAACAAAATACAGTTTCTCTCTTTTTTTTTTTCCTTTTTTGCCTGTCCCATTTGTTTCTTTTGCCATCAGAATTATTGTCTGAAGACAAAGAAAGATGCCCAACGGATTTACTTTACCAAATGGACCATCCCGGCCTTGCTGTATTAGTCTATTTGATTCACCTTTGCTTTTATTGTTTATTTTATTTTCACTTGCTACACACGGGACAGATATGACTGGGGGAAAGAAAAGGGAGAAAGAAAGAGGGAAAGAAAAACAGTGGGGAAGAGGAACTGTGATAAAGGGCAAAAAACAAAAACCAACAAATCTATATATATATATCTATCAATCAATCACCTGAAATACAGTTTCTCACCAGAATCTACAGTGTAATAATCAATAAAATTAAAAAGGAAAATGGCTTAAAAAAAGAAGAGTAAAAAGGCAGTAATAAATTAAAAGGGTAACTAATAAAACATCTAAATAAAAAAACAAAACAAAAGCTCAAGTCTAAATAGTCACGCTCATACAGGTAGCAACAGTCCTTTCACAGAGTATTGTGTGCATCTGGGGAGTATATTGTATGCTATATGTGTGTGTAGACAGGAGGCATCACAGTAAAGCCGTGCTAATAGTTGAACGGATGGGGAGGTGATGCAGTCCTGCTTTTCTGGGCCTCCTGGGGGAGTGGAGATGCGTTTGCTTTCTTGATAACTGATGTGGTATTAATAAAGAAGGACAGGTCTTCTGTTTTGTCTTCATTGTTTATGAGATTATGGGATCAACGCCACACTTCAAGCTGCTCCACATCCATTCTATAAGTGGACTCATTGTTTTCAGTAATGAGACCAACCACAGTTGTCTTTGAACTTCACAATATGATTAGCACTGAGTCTGGCTTACAGTAATGTGTGAGCAGACTGAACAGCAACGGGCTCAGGACACCCCAGAGGAAAGCCTGTGCTCACCAAGATGGTCTTTGATGTGTGACTGCCTGTTGTCACTTTGTCAGGAAGCTGAAAACCCAATTGCAGGTTGCAGGGTCCACACCTAATAGCATCAGCTTTTCCACCAACTGCTGCAGAATGATCGTGTTAAAAGCTGAGCTGAAGTCGATGAAAAGGACTCTGGCAGA
>NW_024587981.1:0-1594 GCF_018398535.1 Haplochromis burtoni
TTGTCCAGGGTGGTTGAGGCAGAAGCGCCCTCCATATTGTCCAGGGTGGTTGAGGCAGAAGCGCCCTCCATATTGTCCAGGGAAGCTGAGTAAAGTGTGTGGCTTTGGTTCCCAGAATTCTTGGTCCTTGAGCCTTTGAAAAGTAACAGTGAAATATGAGAATTAATGCATTTTTTGTTTGCATTGTAGGCAAAGTCAGCATTGGGCAGTGTGTAATTTTACATTTGATATGAATATTTTACATGTGAACATAATCTACTAATAATACTCATCAATACTCAGGCATCTCCCTAGCAACACATTACTTGCATGCACTACCTCTCAACTTGTGTGCCTAATCTCACAGAAGTGGACCTCCTAATCCTTATATTTAATATTTGCCTTTGTATTGCTTATTTATGCATTTTGCCAGACTTCAATGTATCCAGATCTTTTAGTACCATATTAATGAATGGTGTCTACCATTCTGTCTAATTTATATACTGCTGTCCCTTAAGCCCATCTAACATGATATGAACCTATTAACTGTCTCCAGTCTCATAACTTAAAGATATTATCACACACTGGGCAAGTCAAGATACCTTTGTGTTGTTGAGGGTCAGTGATGGTTTCTCCACTGGAATCATCATCACTTGTAACTGCTTCATCTTGTTGGGGAAAAATAATCAAGACAAAATATTTATATTAGAATCTGCTGAACATTCACAAATGTTATATTCAAAGATAACTATGTTTCAAAAAAAAAAGAAAGAAAAAGAATTCACCATCAGGATTGATCACGATGTCATCCAGCCCTTTCCCCTGCAGGTCAGACAGTTTTCCTTTCTCCATTGCAATCAACAGTTTGCTGACTTTTGCAAGCTGCAGGGTACTCTCTGGAAGCCGGTAGAATTCTCGATGGACACGGATGTCGTGTCCGAGAAAGGTGGCAAGTTGATCCATTTCATTTTCTTTTAGATTTAGTACTGTGGACAAAGTGGCAACTTGTTTCCGCAATCTTGTTGAGGTAAGGGCCTCTGGGTACTTTGCACCACATTTATTTGCATACTTGCGAAAGCAGTCAGAGCCTCTGTAATGGGAAAGGACACCTGGGCGTGCAAACAAGTACACATTCTCTGTGTGGACTTGACACTCACTTCTGGCTTTTGCGAGGAGCTCCATTGCAGTGATCATGTCAGGTGTGAGAAGCACAGGTACCATTCTTGATCTTTTACCACGAATCTCAACTCTGTCAAAGTGCTTTGCAAGTTTCCTTTCAAACTCAGTTAGGCCGATCATAATGTCAGGATTCAACTCTGTGCGATTCCGGGATGTAAAAACCTGGAGCTCCATTTTTGAAACTTCTCCTTGCCTTTTTCTGTTAAATAGCACTACCTGCGTCAAAGTCACTTGAGCAAGATTTCCGAAGGTTGTGCTGTTGGGTTTTTCCTCAAGGTCCTTCATGTACATTGCGGACTTAGTAGCAAGAAACTTATGCAGCAGTGACACATCCTGTGTAAATGGCAAAATCTGTGGTTTATTCCATTTGGCTTGTTGAAGTGTGCCCAATGCAGCAGCTGAAATGGACTCTGACCACTTTTTTTCATACAGAGTG
>NW_024587982.1:0-1593 GCF_018398535.1 Haplochromis burtoni
ATATGCGTACCGAACCGAAAGCACTGTATCGAACGGTTCAATATCGATACGAGTATCGTTGCACCCCTAATATATATATATGAAAACCTGAACGCAGGACTTGGCATGGGAACAACACAGACAATCCGACCAAGACTGAATGAGAACGCACAGACTAAATACACACAGGAGGCTAATGAGAGAAGTGGGAACACACGGGGGACAGCTGACACACATGAACATAATGATGTCACAGTGGAAGAGTAAAACTAAACACGATGAACACAGGAACACCAGACCTCTTCAAAATAAAACAGGAAACATAAGACGCAGACATAACAACCTGAACTTGAAAACGTAAGACACAGACATGAAACACATGAAGGGGGAGGGAGACTTGACATGGGTGGAAGACACAAGGGGAATCTAATAACAAAGAACTAGAACAACCTAGGCATGATAAAAAATGAACTTAGAAAATCTGAAGGGCTTAAACATAAACTAAAACTCAAAACGCTGGGTCAAAAGACCCAGGATCGTGACAGTTAATTTGAAGGCAAGGGAAAATTATTTGATTGCTATCAAAACCCAGCATAGATCAACTGTTAAAAGTATATTACTGTCAAAACATCACAAAAAACCCACTAAAAGTCAGGCGTGTTCAGTAAAATTAGTTTATAAGGCAGGTCTTACTGTCACTAAATCTCATGAAAGTCAAAAACCACCAATAAATGTTTCATGACAGTGTCATTTACATTGACTCAGTGCCTCATACTGTCACGGCGGGGTGCGCCGGTGTGTTTTTTGAAACAGGACCCAAAAGCAGATGTGGACGAGGAGTTGCAGGTTTAACAGAAAGCGATCCTTTATTTGGATGATTGCAGGGGTTAAACAAGGAACCCTAAGTAAACTAAAAAACACTAAGAAACAAATACTATGAAGTTCTATGACTATAACAATGACAATGACTATGGTGGAGATAACAGACGACCCGACAATGACATTCAGAAAACAGAGGACTTAAATACACACATGAGGTGATCAGGGGAAGTGGAGACACATGAGGAAACAGCTGACTAGGATAAACATAATGATGCACAGGAAAGAGTAAAACTAGCCACATGAACACAGAACACAAGAACCAAACACAGAAATCAACGAGACAGATGATAAATAATAACTAACCTAAACTTCCACTAACCCCTAAATAAGAACAGCACAAACGTATAACCAAACTAACATGAAAACTTCAAAAATTACAAAATAAACCACAATGCTGGGTCAGAGACCCAGCCTGTGACAACTGCAGTAAAAGTTGAACTTCTTTACTCAACTAAAAGTCCAAAAGTACAATACTCTGGAATGTACTCAAAGTAAGAAAGGAAAAGTAACTTATTTCTACCTCATATTTTTGTTCAAAGCTCACTGAACCTTGTGCTATGTTAATAATCAAATATCAGTAGATGGGAATACAAACTTGAGTCTCATTTTAATTCTAACTGTACTCATCTTGAATGAGAAGGAAAAGAAAGAAAATAAAAATATGTTTCTACTTCCTGTTACTACATTGTACAGGGTCCATCCATCCATCCATCCATCCATCCATCTTCATCC
>NW_024587983.1:0-1593 GCF_018398535.1 Haplochromis burtoni
GGATGATGTGGTTCTGTTGGCTTCATCGGGTGGGGGCCTCCAGCTCGCACTGGAACGGTTTGCAGCCGAGTGTGAAGCAGCGGGAATGAGGATCAAAAGTCCATACAGACAATATTTATTTCTAAATGATTAACTAACAATCTTGTACTTAAAGTGCTTTGGCAATATTGTAGAAAATGTTAAAGTTAATCATCATCTCTGCCTCCTTTTACGACCTGTTTGCTGCTATTTGCTTGTCCTGCCTCTTCCTCGTACACGCCTAGCATGGCCTGCTTTTCCACGGCATCTCCTCAACATCACCGGCCATGTTCCAGGCCACTGGCTGGACGTCATCGCCGTTGTGGTCGGCCACCGGACCAGCTCTGACGTCACCGCCGCTGCCCTCCGTGCGGCCAGTCTCTGGAGCTGTTGTGTTACCGCCACTGCCTTCCGCAGCTATGACAGTCTCGGTCGTTGTGTCCTTGGGCAAGATACTTCACCCGTTTCCTACTGGTGGTGGTCAGAGGGCCCGGTGGCGCCAGTGTCCGGCAGCCTCACCTCTGTCAGTGCGCCCCAGGGTGGCTGTGGCTACAATGTAGCTTGCCATCACCAGTGTGTGAATGGGTGAATGACTGAATGTAGTGTGAAGCACTTTGGGGTCCTTAGGGACTAGAAAAGCGCTATACAAATGCAGGCCATTAGTCCAGTGGGGGAAAAAGATATCCTGGCAAAGGCTGCTTTTTAATAATAAGATTTATTTTTGTTGTTTATCATAATTTATACTAAGTTTTGTGCATCATCAGCATCCCCATTTTCCTCCTTGTTATTCTCCAAGCCTGTGCTGCTTTTCTCTTTTGTTTTCAAGCAGCTGATTCATCTCAGCTCAATCGTCATGTAACTTTTTGATCATTTCTCCCTCTTCCTGCTCATCTTCATAGTGAGAATATTAACTTTCCCCCCTAAGCAGTGAGTTAAAAAATGAAGAAAAATGGCTGTGAACGCTTCCCCAGCTCAGCTTCCTATCTCTCCATCTTTGCTAACTTTGCTTTCTTATATATATATCTTTCAGCTTTTGCCATTGATGTCACATCTACACACAGCCTCAAATCCCACAATGCATGGATGTAGCACCTGGATGCATTTTTAATTGCTCACCACTCACTCTATCCTTTGAAAAGCCTTGCACATACACCCACGCAGTCCACCCGATCTCATCACCCATCTCACTGACATATTTTTCCCTCTCCTGCAGTTGTAGGAACCACAAGTCACAGAGTGCCTGCCCACAATTTTCATTTCAGGGCAAAAACTGGAGTGGGAGGAGAATTATTTTCCTATTAGCTTTTGAGTTCTGTCAAAACAGAGTATCTGATGTCAGTGGACAGCAACTAATAGCAACCCAGACCGAAGAGGCACTTTAGGTTGTTTCCATGTTTAAAGAAAAAGAAATTCAATGAGAAGAAAGGATGAGAACGTTTATGTTTGGATCTTATCGAATTTGATTTAAATAGGGAAGATTTATAAAATGGTAAATGGCCTGTATTTATATAGCGCTTTACTAGTCCCTAAGGACCCCAAAGCGCTTTACATATCCAGTCATCCACCCATTCACAC
>NW_024587984.1:0-1593 GCF_018398535.1 Haplochromis burtoni
AATATATCTATATCACTAAAGCACTTCTGGATGGATGCAAACTGCATTTCGTTGCCCTGTACCTGTGCATGTGCAATGACAATAAAGTTGAATTCTATTCTATTCTATTCTTTCCAAACGCCTTCGATGCTTGTTTCCTGTGGGGGAAGACGGCGGGTCTGTGTGCCGCGCTGGAATGGTTGCGCTGTGCAGGACGACTGCTGTGTTCCTTCGGATTACTCCTCACCCCCTACCCAACCCCTGTGGCTTGTCACGTGCTCCAATGTTGTGATGTGGACATTTATGTGCTCTCTGTGCAGAGGAGTTTTTTTGGTTTCCTGTTCTCATGCTGTCCTCCCATAGGTGCCCAGCATGAGGAGAGGTCTCTTTTTTTTTTCCTCTCGTACTTTTCCCATTGTTGTGTACTTTTTCAGTGTTTTTTTTCTGTAATGCTGCCAATCTCCGACTGTATTCCCATGTGATGTCTTTGTTGTGTGTGTAAATCGGGGGGGGTGTCCTATTCCTCTGCGGGGCGACCTGCATATGGCCAATAAAGCATTCATTCAATTCAATTCAAGAGTTGGATGTCACTCAACTGTGAAGGAGAGCTGATGGTGCCAAAAACTGAATTATGTTATTTGCAAAGTGAATTTTATATATCATTTGTTTATCCAGCCAAAAAACCTCACTGACTTTAAAAATGTATTTTTTAAGCATGAGCTGGCTGTAAACATATTTCAAGTGGCCAAAAAGGAGTGGATTGGTTATAATGTTGGTACAATAATGCAAAGTCATAAAGACATTTTTACACTTTGTATATAACCCCTTTGCAAATCCTGCTCACTAAAGTCTATTAGACAATTTAAGTAAAGACATTATACATTACAAAAAACAAAACAAATGGAAACATTGGAATCACTTTTTAGCAAAACACCCAATTTAACCGTCCGGAAAAACTCTCTCCACACACACACACACAATGATTTATGAGGCAAAACCAAACACGTCTCTTAGGCTACGTTCACACTGCAGGTCTTAATGCTCAATTCCAATTTTTTTGCCTGCTTGTTCACACTACAAATAAAATGTGACAGCAAACACACTCTAGTGTGAACCCTCAAAGCAGCCCGCATGCGCAAAAAAAGACGTCACACACAACGCGCTCTGTTTAGACCCAGAGCAAACCGTATTGTTTGACTGTTGGCCCTTAATATAAAGACTTCGGACTTTACGTTTCCCAATTTTGCTTTGAGTAATAAAGTTATTGTGTTATTTACATATGGCCTAATAATGATCCTTATTGCTGTTTAAGAGAGGAGTGGTGCTTCAAAGAATAGTTGCAGATTTCTGTCAAAATCTGCCGATTGTACAGTACAAATAAAATTTCCACGTTCCTCCAACGCTGTCTTACCAACTGTTTCACTAACATCCACACGAGATGGCCAGGAAGCGTTCGCGATGTCTTCTCCGGCGCTGATAATTGGCGTCTGTCTTGTGTCGGTGACGTAAAAGACGCCTTTAATGCGACGTGACCGTACAAACAGCAGCCGCTTTCTAAAACATCAGATGTGTATCGGATTCAGCACCACATACGAAAGTGACCCAGATCGGATT
>NW_024587985.1:0-1593 GCF_018398535.1 Haplochromis burtoni
GTCACTCGTTTGTAGGAGGAAGTGATACGGAGCAGAAGGTTGGAGAGAAGGAGCCCGCTGGATTAAGCTGTCGGAGGAGAAACACACTCGGATAATCACTTGGGAGGCTCACCTGCACACCACTGGGAATTTGGAGATGATCACCGTTGAATTTTTGCACTTCGCTTTGTGTTTTGAGACTGTTTTTGAGCACTGTAAATAAACGCACTGTTTGCTTCGCATCCAGAGCTCCGCGACTGAGTCCATATTTCCCCATTACCCGTGACATCAACAAAGTATTATAAACTGAGCCTTTACAGGGTCACCAGCAAACTACTGATATTTGGCATGCAGAATGGAGCTACAGTCACATAGTTTAGTTCAAGTTTGTAACAGGCATAGTTTCTGAAACTAGAAAATGGTAGATGCATTTTGGCCAGCAATTTTAATTCAATTCAGTTTTATTTATACAGCATCAAATCACAACAACAATCAACTCAAGTTGGTTTATATTGCAAAGTAGACCTTACAATAATACGACAGAGACCCCAACAATCATAGGACCCCAGAAAGCGCTTTGGTGACAGTGGGAAGGAAAAACTCCCTTTAATAGCAGAACCAGGCTCAGGGAGGGGTGGCCATCTGGCATGACCGGTTGAGGTTAGGAGAGGGAGACAAAACAAAAGACATGCTGCACAAGACAGCCACAGATTAATAACAAGCACGATTCAAAGCAGAGACGTCTATTAACACATAGCAAGTGAGAAAGGTGGCTGACTAAGAAATACTCAATGTATCATGCGAATCCCCCAGCAGTCTACGGCTATTGCAGCATCACTAAGGGAGGATTCAGGGTCAAATGATCCAGTGAAAAGGAAAGTTTTAAACCTGATCTTAAAAGTAGAGACAGTGTCTGTCTGCCAAATCCAAATTGGAAGCTGGGCGCCTTAAAGCTGAAGGCTCTCCTTCCCATTCTACTTTTAAATACTCTAGGAACCACAAGTAAGACAGCAGTAAAAGAGAAAAGTGCTTCAATGGGATGATACAGTACTATAAGGTCATTAAGACAAGATGGAGCTTGATTATTCAAGACCTTGTATGTGAGGAATGGGACTTTAAATTCAATTCTGGATTTAAGAGGGAGCCAATGAAGGGAAGCCAATATAGGAGAAATATGCTCTCTCTTTTTCTAGTCCCTGTCTTGCTGCAGAAATTTGGTTTATCTGAAGGCTTTTCAGGGAGTTTTTAGGACATCCTGATAATAACAAATTACAGTAGTCCAACCTAGAAGTAATAAATACATAACTAGTTTTTCCCAAGTCACTCTGAGACAGGATATTTCTAATTTTAGAGATATTGTGCAAATGGAAGAAAGCAGTCCTACATATTTGTTTTAATATGTGCGTTGAAGGACACACTATGGTCAAAAATGACTCCAAGGTTCCTCAAAGTGTTACTGGAGACCAAGGTTATACTATTAAGAGTATAAGTATCTGGTTAGATACCATATTTCTGGTTAGATAATGTTGGATTATAATATTATTTTATGCCATGTTATACCCCTAATTAAAGATTGTGAATTATTATGTAGTTTTAGTTTGCATTATTCTCCTG
>NW_024587986.1:0-1593 GCF_018398535.1 Haplochromis burtoni
ACAAACTTTTAAAAGAGGGTGAAAGTAGAGCCAGACAGCAAATCAAACAGATGATGACTCAAATTTCAAACATGCGCACCAAGCTGGAGCTGTATGAGAACCAAGCTGCAGGAGTCACTGACGAATCAGTGTCGCGCAAACCGCAGGTGAGCAGCGCCACCAAAGAAAAAGAGCAACAGACGTGTTCAGATCAGGAAAAGGTCAGCAACCTTGACCTTGAGATGAACTGTCTGAAAGAGCAGCTTCAGCACAGGGACAACGAAATCCTGATGCTGAAACAGGAGAAGGACACTCTGTCTGCCAAGTTCACGCAGCTCCAGAAACATGAAAGAAATCTGAAAGAAACTATGTGGAATGCTCTGTGGAAAGAACAAACACTGAGAGAGAATCTGGAGCAGGAGAAAAAAGTCCTGGAGGAACAAAATAAGAAACTCCTGGAAGAACAGAAAGTGGTGAATGATACAACAGAAGAAGTCAAAGAGGCCATCACAAAATGTCAGGATGCAGAGAAAGAACAGAAAGAACTGGAGGAGGACAAGAAAGCTCTGCAGCCACAGAGTGAGGACTCCAGCGAGATTAAAGAAAGTCAGGCAGAGACAAACATACCAGAAATGCAGACAGAACTGGACACGCAGAGAAAAGAATTAGTAGAGTCTCAGACTGAAACACAGGAGACGGCAACCCCAGAGTCGTCCTCATCTGATTGTCTGAGTGGGGAAAAGTTGTGTGTCAACAAAGTGATTGAGTTGGTGGTTTCACAGGCCATAGAACAAGTCTCCACTAAATACAAGCTCTTCACAGAGCGCCTCACTGCTGACTGCATCAGCGATCGCCTGATGGAAAAAATTTGGCCTGAAATTGAGCCGAAACATTTGGATCTATCCCCCAAATGGCTGAAAAACATAGACAAGGCCATTCTCAAGGATCTTTGCAAAACACACAACTGCAAGGGGAAATATCTGATTTTCAATCTGAGGGAACAGCTTGATAGTATTACTGTCCCAGCCTTCACCAAACACCTGTTGGCATTACCAACAAGAGTACTTAGTGTCTCTAAACACAGGGAAGAGTACCAGGAGGCTGTGAAAAATGTCACCAAAGATCTGGTAATGCACGCTATGAAGGGAGAAAATGAGGCAGCTACATGGAATGCAGGAACATCAGAGTTTATTGTACAGAGGCTTTCCCACAAGATCTGGAACAAAATTTTGTCCAAAAGCTACAAAATGTCCATGGAAAACATTGAACAACTCGGCCTGAAAGTAGCCAATGATCTCCGTGAAAAGTGGCCTTCTCCAATACTGTTAATGAGGTCCAGCAACCCAGTGGTTGACGAAGCGGTCGTCAGCATATTCAAAAAACATGCCAAGCTGAGGAGCCAAAATGTCATCTTGAGGGTTTTCTCATGAGCACGCTAAAATCGAACTGAAACGTGCACGTGATTCTGTTACAAAACTCTTAAACTGGCCTCAAATATTCTTTTAATTCAGCAACCTAAATTACATTTTAAAACCCCAACTTCCTTCCCTCATCACTAACTGGCCGAGGCAGATGGCCACCCCCATCTCAGAGCCTGGTTCTGCCGGAGGTTTC
>NW_024587987.1:0-1593 GCF_018398535.1 Haplochromis burtoni
CTACTTTTAAGATTAGGCTTAAAACTTTCCTTTTTGCTAAAGCATATAGTTAGGGCTGGACCAGGTGACCCTGAATCCTTAGTTATTAGTTAACTAAGGATTAGTTAACTAATAACTAGTTATTCTGCAATAGACGTAGGCTGCCGGGGATTCCCATGATGCATTGAGTTTTTCCTTTTTAGTCACCTTTCTCACTCACTATGTGTTAATAGACATCTCTGCATTGAATCATATCTGTTATTAATAGTTTTTGGCCTCTGCACAGTTGGGGGCTGGGCTGCTACAAGCCACTTAGCAACCCACCCCCAACCCAAGCTCCTCCTTTACCGCTCTCCTCACCTTCACCTTTCCTGTTATGAATATTGAGTGGCACATTGAATGCAAAGCCCCAGAGGAGAGCCATTATACCAAAGATAATTACTGCAGATAAAAATATCAATCTTCTTTTGAGCGTACTGGTCCTGACTAAAACTGTACTGCTGAAGCCTTAATTAAATGCCAGCATCCACAGCCACAACATGTCGAGCTGATTTAATGGATTAAAAACTCATTACTGCAGGGTTTGACGCACATAGGTGCATCTGATTTCCAACAAATATAATACATAAATGTCATGTATGTTATTTATTTTTTCTCTAGTTAATTTTCCAACACATCAAGGACAAACATCACCACCAAACCCTCTAGACAAAGCCTCCAACCCAGAGTCTCCACACTCAGGGTTCTCAGGATATGGAAAGCTAGAATCAAGTAAGGTAGGACGTCCTGGATATATTCTTTTTTATACATATAAATATAATCAAGTCCTTGTTAAGTGATGAGTGAGAACATAGGAGTCTTATTGTTATCTCAGTATGTGAATGTGTGTGAAGTGTGACAAATATATTTCTGAGCTCTGCTGTGCGCAGCAAACAGACACCAGGAGGATAACTCACATCTCAGCAGAGCAGAAGAGGCGTTTCAACATCAAACTGGGATTTGACACTTTACATAACCTCGTGACAACACTCAGCTCTCAGCCAAGCATAAAGGTACTGTGAAAACGTGTGCTGCTGCATTTTAGATGGATATGCTGAAAGTTGGAGGCAGATTGTAATATGTAACATGCAAATGCTAAGTCTTAGCATTAACAGTGCAACCAGATTTGAGCTTGTCGATTTAAATAATTATTTATAATGGTGAATAATTTTTGTATATGATTAATGTATGGTAATCCCTCTCTCTGCTGTGTGCAGATCAGCAAAGCCACCACACTGCAGAAGACCGCCGAGTACATCACTAAGATGCAGCAGGAGAGAGCTCAGCTGCATGAGGAAGCTCAGAAACTGAAAGAGGAGATTCAGCTCCTGAACACTGCCATTAAGTGAGACCTTTAGCTAACCTCAACCTCTGCCTGTGCATATGTGAGCAGGCATGTAGGTGTATGCAGTGTTGGGAAGGTTACTTTTAAAATGTATTCCACTACAGATTACAGAATACATGCCCCAAAATGTATTTTGGGGCATGTATTCCGTTATGTTACTCAACGAGAGTAACGTATTCTGAGTACTTAGGAGTACTTAATATATTATCATGCTTTTTACAACTACATGA
>NW_024587988.1:0-1591 GCF_018398535.1 Haplochromis burtoni
TGTTATTCTGACACCAGTCCACCAGGTGTTGTACCTCCTCTCTGTATTCAGACTCATCGTTGTTGGTGATGAGACCCACCACTGTTGTGTCATCTGCAAACTTGATGATGTGATTTGAGCTGCACCATGCAGGACAGTCATGTGTTAGCAGGGTGAACAGCAGTGGGCTGAGCACACAGCCCTGCAGCGATCCTGTGCTCAGTCTGAGGTTTTATTTCCTATGAAGACAGACTGGGGCCTGTCAGTTAGGAAGTGCAAGATCCAATTGCAGTGGGAGGTGTTTGTTCCTAGTGAGTCCAACTTCTTTACCAGCTCATGGGGAATGACTGTGTTGAATGCTGAGCTGAAGTCAATAAACAGCATTCAGACATGAGTGTCCTTTTTGTGGAGATGGGAGAGAGAAAGGTGAAGAGCAGATGAGATGGCATCATCTGTGGAGCGGTTTTGGTGATAAGCAAACTGTAGCTGGTCCAGATTTGGTGGAAGCTGAGATTTCATGTGCCTCAGTACCAGCCTCTCAAAGCACTTAGTGATGATGGGCGTAAGAGCCACCGGCTGGCAGTGATTAAGGCAGGATGCAGTGGACTTCTTTGGCACTGGGATCATTTTCGTGGTTTTGAGGCAGGCAGGTACCACGGCTGAGCTCAGTGATGTGTTTAGGATGTCCGTGAGGATGCCTGTGAGCTGGTCAGCACACTCCCAAAGCACCTGGCCAGGTATGTTGTCAGGTCCTGCAGCCTTTCATGGGTTTACTCTGCAAAGTGTCATCCTGACATCTGCTGTGGACAGACAGAGTACTTGGTCGTTGGGGGAGGGGGGCATCTTCCTTGCTGGCCCTTTGTTCTCTGCCTCAAAATGTGTAAAGAAGTCATTTAGTTGGTCAGGCAAGGAGGGATCATTGCTTCATGCCGGAGGTGTTGGCTTGTATCCCGTGATTGTTTGGATGACCCGCCACATGCGCCGAGTGTCCTTTGTACTTGTGAAATGTGTGTTGATCTTATCTGCATACTACATAATAGCTGCCATTATCCAATGACGCATCTACTTACCTGTACCTCGTTCTCCTTGTTTTGTCTTTTTTTTCTGCCCTGAGAACAGATTCAGTTTGCATAGAGATTCTTTTCTTGGTTTTTTTGCACTACCCAGGAAAAATCATTAATAGAAAATGGGCTTGGATTGAAAACATTATGATTGAAATGTGCTTTATTGGAAATGACTGAAAGATTAATAGGTGCAGTTTTGTATTTTGTTCAAAAAAGAATGACTTCATATAGGGAAAAATATATAGCACATATTCAGGACACCTTAAACTAGTTTTTTAATTAAGCAGCAAGGCAGAACAAAATCAGGGCTGTATCAAGACACGAGGACTAAACCCAATTCAACCAGACCCAGAACTGATCCAGAATTAAAACAGGACTACAACAGTTCAAAATCAGGACTACTGAGGACTTAACCAAGACCGAACCAGAATCAAAACTAGATGATAGTAGCACTAAAAATCATCATAGACCTGCACTACACGTATTATTTAATTCTACCAAAGTCCACTATTTAGATTGAGAAAAGTTTATATAATTATTTAGCCTTG
>NW_024587989.1:0-1591 GCF_018398535.1 Haplochromis burtoni
GACATACCGTTTGATGTGGGGAAAAACAGTCGTCTGGTTCCGGTGTTCCGCGACAATGAGGTTGACATCTACTTTGAGTCATTTGAGCGAATAGCCACAGCCTTGCACTGGCCACGAGACTCATGGGCCATTTTGCTTCAATGTAAGCTGGCAGGTAAGGCTCAGGAAGTTTGTTCCTCGTTGTCAGCTGAGGACTGCCTGGACTATGACAAGCTGAAAAGTGCTATCCTTATATCCCTATGAGCTGGTCCCAGAGGCTTATAGGCAGCGTTTCCGGAGATTGAAAAGGGGACAGGGTCAGTCCTATCTTGATTTTGCCAGGGAAAAAAGTATCCTTTTCGATTGGTGGTGTGCGGCCTGCAAAGCTGCTGACCGGGCTTCGATCTGTAAACGAATGCGGACAGAGGAATTTAAGAACGATTAATGGGGTGAATTTTATAATGGGAAATGACATAGCGGGTGGGAAAGTTTATCCTACCCCTGAGGTGACCAACAATCCTGTTGTAAAGCCTATTTTAGATGCCCTGAGCCAGCATGACCTGACCACTTCATGCAATATACAGTGATGGCTTTTGGCATGAAAAATGCCCCAGCTACCTTTCAACGTTTAATGCAGTTTGTGTTGGGAGATGTGCCCCAGTGCAATGTGTATCTAAATGATGTAGTGCTATACACAGACACATGGGCAGATCATATGTCCCTCCTGAGGACAGTGTTTCAGCCGAGGCCTCGTTGACCCTCAATCTCACTAAATGCGAGTTCTGTAAGGCAACAGTCACTTACCTAGGTAAGCAGGTGGGGTTTGGACAGGTCAGCCCGGTGGAGGCGAAGATTGCTGCAATCTTAGACTACCCGATTCCAACCACCAGACGGGAACTGAAGCGGTTCCTAGGTATGACCGGATATTACCAGTGCTTCTGTAAGAACGTTGCTGGTGGTCGCTAACCAAACTATGTAGTCCAAAGGTGCCTTTTGAATGGTCAGTTGAGTGCCAGCATGCCTTTGAGTCGGCAAAATCCCTCCTGTGCAGCACTCCTGTCTTGGCGGCTCCTAATTTCTCTCGACCCTTCAAGCTAGAGGTCGATGCCAGCGCCACCGGAGCTGGAACTGTCCTACTGCAGGAAGATGAGGAGGGTGTGTTCCATCCGGTCTGTTATTTCTCTGTGAAGTTCAAACGCCATCAGCTGAACTACTCTACCATAGAGAAGGAAGCTTTAGCTCTGCTTCTGGCTCTGCAGCATTTCGCAGTGTATGTGGGCTCCAGCTCTTCCCCGGTGACCGTATTCACAGATCACAATCCCCTCATTTTTCTGAACCGGATGTACAACCACAACCAATGACTGATGCGCTGGGCACTGCTGGCCCAGGATTATAATCTGGTGATCAAACACAAAAAAGGTACTGACAATATAGAAGCTAATGCACTCTCACGCAGCTCACAATTAAGTATCTTTGTTGTTTTGGTAGAGCTTGAATGTAAGGGGGGGGATGTTACATCCTGTGAGGCTGTGGGAGAGTGTGAGTGGGGTGTTTGCCCGCTCTCTCCGCCTCCTCCTCCCTTGCCACTCCTACCCCCTCTGTCTCTCTCACT
>NW_024587990.1:0-1591 GCF_018398535.1 Haplochromis burtoni
TAAAGACGGATTGGAGACCAAAGTAAAGGGAATTGCAGTAGTCTAATCTGGAAGTCACAAAGGCATGGATAAGTTAAACAATATATAAATCAGGATACTTTTTTGTATTTGTGTACATGGCACACACTATTACTCTATATTTAAATCCTAAATATCAACATTTAATTGAATAGAATAAACTACTCTTGGAAAACTGCAAACAAATTCATCTCATACACTAAACATGTCACTCCTGGTCTGATTGGGGAGGGGACCAGAGAAAACTACAGAGTCTGACATTGTTTTGGCAAAGTTGCACATGATTCAATATTGATTTTAGTGACCTCCGGTTTTGGCGTAACCGGGTCTCATTACTGCCGACGTGATTTTACTGAATTTACGTTTACCCTTAGCCAGCAGTTTTAAATTTCCCTCAATGTCGCCTGCTCTTGCCCCTGGAAGAGAATTGACTATGGTTGCTGGTGTATCTAGCTTCACATGTCTGAGAACAGAATCACCAATCACCAGAGTGTGTCGGGTGTGTCGTCGAGTGGGGAAAAATGGTTAGACACATGAACAGATTGGTGATGTACCTGGGGCTTCTGTTTAAGACTATGCTTCCTCCTCACCGTCACCCTGCCATCCTGTTTTCCTGGCTGCTCGGGACAATCTGCCGGAGGACAGCTAGCAGGGCCTATGCTACCTTCGGCTACAGGGGCCTGACGTTTTTGTCAAGTCTACAATTCAGTGATCCTGGCCTTTAGAGGTTAAAATAGGCTACATTTATTACAAGTATCATTACTGCTAAAACGAGGAGTAACTAACCATTTGACACAATGAGCAGGTAAGTGTAGGCAGGGCAGGTGAAGAGGCCATGCTGCTAGCGAGTTGGCTACGAGCTAAGCTAAGCTAGCAAATTCATAAAGACACAGTGAGTAAATAATTCAATTCAGTGTTATTTATATGGTGCCAAATCACAACAACAGTCACCTCAAGGCGCTTTATATTGTAAGGTAGACCCTACAATAATAGATACTGTGAACATAATTAGTGGGTGAATCAACAGGGAGTGTACTCTGGATAAAGCATGTGAAGATTAGACTATGAAATAAGACATTATCGGCTGCTATACCTGATCATAATATATTGCCTTATAGGTTGGAGAACATTAAGAACACTGTTTAATTGGTTTAAAGTTGATTTGACAGATCAAGGTTATTTTGTGTCATTCATTAACTATCTTTTTTTTTAAATTGTTTATTTTATTTTATTTTCAGTTGTTACAGATGGGACAGACATGACTAGGGGATAGGAAAGGGAGAAAGAAAAATGAAGGAAAAGAAAAACAGAGGGGAAGAGGGACAGTGAGAAAGGGCACTTAAAAAGAGAAAGAGAGAAAAAACAAACAAACAAACAACCAAAAAATTCCTGGATCACCTGTTGAGAGAAAAAGAAGAGAAAAGCAAAAAAAGAGAGCAACATAATAAACACAACACCATCGCATTAATCTAGCTAAGTGTAAATAGCAGATTAATATTAAAGTTGTGGTGCAGCACGCAGGACCAACAGCGCAAAATGTGCTTTGAGGTAGCAGCCAAGAAAGGTGTAGTTT
>NW_024587991.1:0-1591 GCF_018398535.1 Haplochromis burtoni
AATAGTTGATTTTGTGGATTCTGTTGATGATGTTCTTGTTGTCAAACAATATTAAAGTTACTAACAGTAAGAAAAGACTTGAAAGTAAGTTGACCTGAGGAGAGTTCATCAAGTCTCTCATCAAGTTGTTTGGCATTAACATCCCAGAAAAATACCCCATCAGCCTTCTTTCACCACACATCATAAGCACCATGCTGCGCTCTCTCGTCTTACGTCTTTCCAACCTTTTTCTCTCTCCTGCACCAGAAGGTGGCAGTGTTGCACTGAATTTATTTGTTGAGAGATGACAGGGAGAGGCCATGACAGTACATGTATCTCTGTGTGTTACGTGTAATCGTGGTTAATAACACTTAAGTATAAAACTTCCATTGAAAGATATAAAATGAAACTAAAACGAACCATTAACACTGAATTGGTTCTTGGTTTTTGTTACATTTTTAAACCCTTTTTTTTTACATTACAGTTTTCTTACAATTTCTCTTTTTCTCTCTGGTTTTCAGCTTCAATAATGTTTTGGAGTGTGTGGGAGGGACTGAGGCTGGGAGTGGGAGGAGGAGCTTTGCAGCTGAGTCCTGGTTGTAATTTGCTTATAATTTGCCCAGATGTTACTACCTGCCCATCTTAACTGAACAACTTTCTAATGGATGTTTCAAGTTTAGGTGGATCTCCTAACAGCATGTACAGATTTTTATTTGCTCTTTCTTGTTATCACTCAACCTGGACTGGTTCAAAGAAGTTCACTTTTAACTAGCTTATTAGCATTCGTGCATTCTGCAGAATGCAGATTACATGAAAATTACAACCAGGACTCAGCCATGAAGCTCCTCTTCCCAGCACACGTCTAAACATTTACAAAGGGTTTAAAACTACAAAGCAGAGCTCATGTTAAATCTGCTTCTATCTTTCTGAATCCATGAAAAAGATAAAAAAGAGTTCAGTACAAACAGAGCTGCTTAAGAGTAAAGGTTTAATACTGAAGATGAAAGAACAGCAGGTCAAACTGGAGAGAATAATTGAGACTAGCTTGTAGTCTATAATTACTCAGGTGTGTGAAGTGTCAGAAAGAGAGAGCTTGCTAAAAAATAAAATCAGTTACAAATGCTTTAAAAAAATCATTCGTATTGTCATACAACCAAAACAAAGTGTGACACTCAGTGGGCTGGCCTTGTTTTCTTGTTGCCTGTCTCTTTCAGATATCTGGTAGGTGGAGCTGACTCAATTATAGATGCAACAAACCTGAGAAGGCCAGTCCCAGTGCATTATAAAGACACTTTGAATGAACCTCCGGCCTCCTTCGTCTGTGGCTCATTATGCTCCCCTGGTTATGTTTGGTTATGGCTGTTGTACCATTCAATCTGTGTTTGGATTTCTTTACTTTATCTCATTAAAATATCTTACAGCCTTTGTGGCCTCCCACCAACTTGTCACATGCTTTGAGCCGGGTTGTGACAAAAGTTATCGATAACATAAAAGTAATAACATTGAATATAACGTTGGTGTCACAAATAAAGATAAAGTGTAACAATCAAATGCATTAAAAAATAAATGTAAACACCAAAAAAGAAGCTGTTATTCTGATTATACTGGCCTC
>NW_024587992.1:0-1590 GCF_018398535.1 Haplochromis burtoni
TACAACAAAATACACAGTATAGAACTATGAAGAAATATAAATAAACAAATAAATATATACACAATAACAGCAGCAGGGGTGTCCAGCTTCTTCGTTACTTTTCATTATTGTAACAGAACTTTTAGCTATTTTTATGAAACACAATCCAAATATTCAACCACTGAATTTGATGGGAGCCCCATTGATCATAAGTCAATTAGCATATGATCCTACACTTTTTAAAGAACATGTCACAGGTTCTTCTCGCACTAAATGAAATTTCACTATTTTCAAAGGCCTTTGGTTTGTACCTGAATATTAGAAAATGCGAATTATTAACTATTCATGATTGTAAACCCAGTATCTCTCTTAACATAGCTATTAAAACTGAAATTAAATATTTGGGTATTATAATCTTAAAGAATACAAATAATAGAGAAAATCTAAATTTTGATCATATTACCCAGAAATCTAAAAAGATTTTAATCAGCTGGTTACAAAGAGACCTCTCCATCTTTGAACACGTCTTGCTTACTAAAACAGAAGGTATCTCTCGACTGATTTATCCATCACAATGTTCATATGTTTCCAAAAGACTAATCAATAATATAAATCAAATTAACTTTAATTGCATTTGGAGAAACAAGCAACATTATATTAGGAAGAGTGATATAGTGAAGTCATTTGAAGAAGGAGGTTTGAATGCGATTGATTTTGAAGCAATGGATGGTTCCATCAAACTCAGATGGTTGCAATCTTTCATAAATAATTCAAACAGTATTTGGTTTTATTTCCCCAAAGTAATTTTCAAGAAGCTTGGTGGCATTGAATTTCTCTTAAAGTGCGACTTTGAAATTTCCAAATTACCAATTAAATCATCCAAGTTTCATAAACAGGTTCTCCAGTACTGGAAAACAAGCATAATTTTTCTCCACATACAAATTCAATTTGGAACAACAGATGTATTTTGATAAAACGAAAATCCATCTTTTATAAGGATTGGATGGATCATGGAATTTGGACGGTTTTACACCTTTTAGACAATGACGGCAATGTAGTATCGTATAATAAATTCATAGATAATTATGGCTTATCATGTACTCAAAGCAAATTCACTGAAGTTGTGAAAGCCATTCCCCCTGCAATGACTCAGATGGCTTAAGCCAGTTTAACCTATTCTTCCTCTATAATTCGTGAACCGTCATTAATTATTGATGATCGTCAATTTAAAGGAAAGACATGCAATAATACATTTTTAAGGACAATTCTAACCAAACAACTTTTTCCTTCTCAATTAAAAAGAAAATATTTGTTTAAAGATTAGAACTCGAGGTTTTTGACTAAGTATCTTTCTTTTCCAATTCCACCTAAAGCAAAAGAAAATCACTTTAACAATAGCAAGCACACCATTGTTTTTCTTGTGACATTACCAATAAGTTTGATGTGTCACATGGCCCTCTTCCTATTGAAAAAACAAAAGCTGTATCCAAGATGGCCGACTTCTTAATGGCCACCATGGTCACCACCCATCTTGAGGAGTTTGGCCCCCTCACATATACTAATGTGCCACAAACAGGACTTTAATATCACCAACCATTCCCATGTTATTAC
>NW_024587993.1:0-1590 GCF_018398535.1 Haplochromis burtoni
CTCATTCCTGCAGAATCGAAGGAGGATCCTGAGTGCCTCAAAAGGAAATTCAGAGAAATGTGCAGCCCACAAACCAACGTCACTGTGGAAAGACTGGTGAGACTGTTGAATCCTATGTAAGTGATTTACTGATTAAAGCAAAAAGCTGCAGATTTGGTGATCTGAGTGAAGAACTAATAAGAGACAGACCAGTTTGTGGCATCAACAATGACAATTTGAGGAAAGTGCTACTGCGTGATAGTGATTTAATGCTAGCAAAAGCCTTATCCGTCTGCCAGATTCATGAAATGACTGAAGAGCATAATAAAACACTTGCTTTTACTCAACAATCTGCAACAAATGTTGATGTGCTCCAGCCCAAATTTAAAAGAAAGCAAAGGGGAGATAAAATGAAAATACAAGGAGACAGGTCTGAAACACAGCATATCACTAACTGTGGGGGTGCGCATGCTGCAAAAAAGAGTAAATGTCCGGCTTTTGGGCAGCAGTGTCATGCATGGAAAAAGTGGAATCATTTTTAAAAAACGGTGCAGAGCCATTCAGCCTACTCATAACATAGCAAGACACAGAAAGTCAGTTCATCATGTGGAACCGGACCAAGCTGATGATAGCGGAGATGACACATTCTACATTGATGGAATAAAACTGCAATATGCAATCCATGCGACTGATGTGCATGTGGAACACAAAGAGGAAGTTTTTGTCACCGTGCAGATTAATGGGATTCCTGTTGAGATGAAAGTGAACACAGGTGCTAAATGTAATGTGCTTTCCAAGAAAACAGTTAACATTATAAGAGCAGATAAACAAATAAAAGTGCACCCCAAGTCTGTTAACTTAGTAGCATTTGGAGGCAGCAAGATTCAAACCTCAGGTGTAATTAAGCTGCAGTGTTTTCTGCATGGGCAGTCACATGTGCTATCATTCTTTGTTATTAATGAAGATGTTCAGCCAATACTGGGACTATGTGCATGTGGAGAAATGGGAATTGTATCATTCAGCAATGACGTCCACCAATTGAGCACGTCTGCAGATGACCTGTCAGCTATATTCTGTGATAACAGCTTATCACAGAATACAGCGACTTATTTTCTGATGAGCTTGGAAAGTTGCCAGTCAACTAACGCATGACACTGAACCCAGATGTGAAACCAGTTGTTCGCCCAGCACATCGCATCCCTTTGGCCATGAAAGACAGAGTCAAGCCAGAGCTGGACAGGATGGAGAAATTAGGTGTTATTACTCCCGTCTCCGAGCCGACAGACTGGGTCTTCTATGGTAGCCACCAACAAGAAGGGCAAAGATGAAATCAGGATATGCATAAATCCTCGAGTTTTAAACACAGCTCTGAAAAGACCACACCATCCCATGCGCACAGTAGAAGACGTGGCTGCATTAATGTCAAATGCTACTGTGTTCTCTGTTTTGGATGCTAAGAACTCTTTTTGGCAGGTGTCATTGAATCAGAAATCATCCATGCTAACCGCCTTCAGCACTTGTTTTGGTCGTTACAGGTTCCTCAGAATGCCTTTTGGTCTCAACGCCACCAGCAAGGTGTTTCAGCGAGCCATGGAGCAGATATTCGCTGGG
>NW_024587994.1:0-1590 GCF_018398535.1 Haplochromis burtoni
GGGGGAGAGTGAAGTGTCAGAGGTTTAAGTTTCTATTTATCTCAATAACCTTTTTCATGTGACAAGAGGAGGTAAATGTTTTTGTCTCTTAGCTGGATTGAACTGTTGCAACTTTTGCGACTTCATGTCACTCTGTAGAGTTCATCTAAATATCTAAAGTTTCCAGTTTAGTGAAATGTGTTTACACTGATACAAAGGTTTCAGTTTTATTTTTCATTTGATTTCTTCTGTCATAGTGGAATAATATGATTTTTACAGAGCCAAAGTTTTTTAACGGGCAAAAAATGTGAAATTAGCAGGAAACTGTTGTAGCAAACATATTGGCATTTTCACAAAAACATATTCTAAAAGATCTCATTAGATCTTATTAATTTCAGCGTTGCTAGTTTACATACACATAATGTACTACAGGCACTGTTTAAAAAATGTTTTAGTCTCCAGATGTCATTTACATAAAACGTATTTGTGATATCTTGTTTAATCTCTCCACTCACCTTTGCTGTCATCAACACGTTGACAAAAGCATGCATTTTTGTCATTGGCACTAAAACTATAGAGACTAAAGACCTGATACTTTACCATCAGCATACTTTTTTCTTCATACAAGGAAGCAACTGAACTACTCTAACCTTCATTTCTTACTTAATAGTCAACAGGAATAAAAACAAACAATAGGAAGGACACTGTCAAGACTGACAGGCAGGCAGGAATATTGTTGGCCGTATGACACTGATACTCCCACACAAGCTTCAAACTCAAAGTTACATTTTCCTTGAACCACTATTTCAAAGGTTGCTTCGGTGTGGAAAATCACATGTCCCATGTACATGATCACACCCCACGCTAGTTACTGAAACATGCCCTACCATCCCAAAACATCCTGTTCCACCAAGGACACCTTCATCTACCTGCTACATTAAATAAGTTTACAGAATCAACTGACCAATCAATCCATTGTTCCAAAATTGTATTTATATCATTCACACAATGAATGATATAAATACTTTGATACAATCAACAAATGGAAATTGAGATTTCATGTTCTGTCTCCCATTTCATTACTAGATGTCACTGAACAAAGCTTTGAATGAATGAACCAATTTTCAACAGGACTGATAAAGTGGTTCAATAGAGGTTTATGGTTTTATTTGCACATCACTAGGCAGGAGTTGGACCCAAACGTAGCATTTGGAAGATGGAGTGGTAAACTAAAAAGTGACCTTATTAACTTGAACTAAGTGCAAAATAATTCAGATAAAAACAAAACAAACAAAAAACAAACAAACAAGGAGATCTGAATCTTCGAGGAAAACAGACTACACAAGACTAAGGAGCTTGGAAAGAAAAGTGTCTGGACTTCGCTTGAAGACATTTCACCTCTCATCCGAGAAGCTTCTTCAGGTCTAAGGTTAAATAGTGGAGAGTCCCAGAGACTCCCAGATTTAAACCCTATGGGAGAGTTCAAATAGTGAACAGAGGCAGTGGCTTACAACACCAACTATCTGCCATCTACAGGGAGTGCAGAATTATTAGGCAAATGAGTATTTTGTCCACATCATCCTCTTCATGCATGTTGTCTTACTCCAAGCT
>NW_024587995.1:0-1589 GCF_018398535.1 Haplochromis burtoni
AGGGATTGGGAAAACGTCTGTTTACCTTTGTTAGCCACTTGGCTATGACAGTAAATAGTAGACACTGATGTGGACTGTTGTCGCATAATATTCATTAGCCATTCATTGGAAGAGGTGAATTGTTGATTTTTCTGCTATAACTCTCATGAGTTATAATGACTGTTTGTTAGTCCCTGACTGTTCCCACCACTTGCTCTGACTCAAACACAACCCTGTATCTTTAAGTGTCTTTGATGTGTGTCTTTAAGTAATGACGTACAAACTCTGCTTCCGGTTCCAAACGACTCAGCGTTTATTAATGCTGTTGTGTTTTTTAACATGTTTTATTAATTTTAATTCATTTCATTACTTTGCGTCTTGCTCTATTTAAACTCAACAACCCCCTAAAAACAGTCAGTGATCACTGTCGGCCGCTCTTGGTTTGTATTACCACTGTTCATTTTAAACCTCAGTTTTTAAACCTTGCAATGTAACTACAGCCCAGCCTATGCAGCAGTATATTCACTAGCTGCGGCCACGTCCTTATTTTAGGTTTGGCAGCGTTTAAGTACAGAAAGGTGAATGGCTTGGATGTGAACTGAGCTGCGGTTTGGGGAAGGCCTTGAAGAGAACTGGCGGTGGCTCCAGGGCCTAGCAGATCTTCAAATAAGGCATCCCCTAGAAGCAGTAATAACTGTGTGTTACGAAGGTCGAAAACCTCTGCGGTAATAATTCGATTTTTAATTCAACTTATTTATACAGCGCCAACTCACAGCGACAGTCGCATCAAGACCCGACAATAATACCTAGAGGAAAAACCCAACAATCGTATGATCACCTATGAACAAACACTTTGGCGACAGTGGGAAGGAAAAACTTCCTTATAACAGGAAGAAATCTCTGGCAGAACCAGGCTCAGGAAGGGGCAGGGCCATCTGCCGTGACCGGTTGGGGTGAGTGAGGGAAAACAGGATAAAGACAAGCGCAAAGAGAGAAAACGCCAAGTGACATTGGCACCCAAAGGAGAGGAAAATAACTGGTGGCTAGCGATGGTTAGGAATTTAAAACAGTGTGGCTCAGTTTGCTTTTAACGAAAATTAGCTGCACGGTCCAAGGGTTCGAATGGAACGTCCAAATTCTCCCGTGGTCTTCCTTAGTCCTTCTACTCCTCTCCCTCGCTGCTTGTTGTTGTTGTCTTGGATTCTCATTGAAGGTGTTATGCATCTAAGTTGGCTGTGCTATAGCCTGCTGTGTGGTCCTTTAGGAATTAATCTAAAAAAAGGAAAAAGAACAATTTCGAACAATATAAACCTAAATCTGTCTGTCTCTGTACTATTATGTTGTTTATCCAAATAATAGCTTCCTATATATAAAATTATATACAGTGGCTTGCAAAAGTATTCGGCCCCCTTGAACTTTCCCACATTTTGTCACATTACACAAACATGAATCAGTTTTAGTGGAATTCCAGGTGAAAGACCAACACAAAGTGGTGCACACGTGAGAAGTGGAACGAAAATCAGACATGATTCCAAACATTTTTTACAAATAAATAACTGCAAAGTGGGGTGTGCGTAATTATTCAGCCCCCTGAGTCAATACTTTGTAGA
>NW_024587996.1:0-1589 GCF_018398535.1 Haplochromis burtoni
TAAATCATATATTACAAAAACCAACGATTCACAGTTCAGCTTTTAACTATTTAAACTTTCAGCTTTTTCCTTTTAAACAAATTTAAAGTGAAACAACACAAAACACTGCAAACCACAACACAATTAAATATAAATTAAAATATGAAAACAAAAAGAACATGCATATTCTCTGTCATATGGGCCTGCATGAATAAAATTTCTGAATCCTTTATCATCCACAACTGAAAATAGTTGTGGATGATCACTATACCTTTCTGATGTGACTTTGGCTGTGTCCCAATTCAGGGTCTGCACGCTTGACGTACGCATTTTAAGTGCGGTTACGTCAGTGATGTCATGACAAAAATAAATGACCAACAAAACATTTTTCTCCTTCATTTCTGTCAAACAAAGCTGTATGTAACGTGTCTCGCGTTAGTATCATGGTTGCTAGGCAACCTGAACAGCGCGACGAAGCGTATACCGTCCCATTTCACAAGCCTCTCACTTCCGCACTTCTCGTACTTATAGTATGCGTAGTGTGCGTACTTTAAGCGTGCGGTCTCTTAATTGGGACACAGCCGTTGTGTTGTCCCTGGCTCTTTCTGTCTCTCCCTTCTGCTCTGTTCCGGAGTTCCAGATTAACTGTATTTGGTCGAACAGATGTGTGGCAGTCTTGCGTTTCAGGAGCTGCTACCGACAAACCAGCAAAAAAAACGCCAAATGTGTCATCTGTGACACTTGTGAGGTTATCTCAAACACACTCCGTCAGTCTTGATGCTGTTGAACAACAAAATGTTTAAAAATGTGGCGAGTTTACCTGGTGATATCCTCATGTGCGACGCGATCGCGAAAACAGCAAACAAGTAACACCACGCCGATGTTGTTCACAGGACAGCAAGAGTAAACGATCGGGAGACTCTTGTCGTCGTTATCGTTCCCCTCGCACGTTTTATTTCTCCGGTTTCAGTGATTTTGCTTCACAACTAAAGTGTGCAGTTTACTTTGTGCACTAACATGGACTCAAATCAACCGGCGCCACCTCTGGCCAAGTGCCACAGCCTACAGCCAGATCAACTTGTGACACACATCTGCACCACGTTAGAATTCGTTTCATGCACATTTGTACCTTTCAATTGCGTCTGTTTGTGCATCATGCAAATAAACCTTTGAAATGAATGAAATGACACTAATATTTCACTAGGGTTGTATCATCACATGTCGTTAGCGTAGTCTGTCTGTGTCTTTTCTCTGCGAACAAACATTTTAGAATTGGTTGTTATATACAGTCTGCATAAGTGTGGTCAATCTAATAAGCATTTGTAAGGAGATGGCAGTTACCGTGAATGTACCGCAGGTACACAGTGATTAGTAATAAACAGTCAGACAATCTCATTCAATCTGCAAGATTGAATGAGATTTCTGCGGAAAGTGGTACCACACAGTGTGTCTGTACTTCCCCTATGTAGAAGGCGACTACAAATGTTGTGGGTGCTAAATAAACAGAAAAAATTGATCCCTGTTGTCTTTGCTTACTTATTGTTTTTAGTGTTGACAATCCACATTGCTGGGATTGCATCTTTCAACATGTTTGTGGGTAGATTTGGATG
>NW_024587997.1:0-1589 GCF_018398535.1 Haplochromis burtoni
CAAAATAAAACAAGTCTGTGCAAATCGCAATGCTAACTAGCTTAGGTCACTAACCGGGGGGGCATTCAAGATGGCGGAATAAGCGGTTGTACAATCCGCGGGTCTGATTAGAAAACATGATCTAGATGTCCTGAAAAGTAGTTCACCGACAAACTGTTACTCCAGAAGTAAGTGGAAGGCAAGTGAAGTTACTTTGAAAGACCTTCATATGGGTACTGTGATAAGAGACCACGACTACAACCTCTCTGCAATGCAACAAGCATGTGGGGATGAAGATATAGAAGAGATGGAGTGTCAACAAAAGATAGCAAGACCCACTGGCAACCACACTCAATTTCCAATCCCAAAAAACTGAAAAATAAAGCTACTGGGAAGCAGGTGAGCAATGAAAATGTATATGAAGTCTTGCTTGCCTTCACAAAAAGATGTGAGGAAAGATTTGACAAGAATTTGGAAGCCTTTGAATTTCCACCATTGTTCAGGACATTCTTCGTGCCACTCTTATTCTCACCAGCAGGATGTTAACGCACAAAGTACCCTTCTCTACAGTGTCTTCAGAAAGTATTCACCGTGCTTCACTTGTTCAACAGTTTGTACTGTTACAGCCTCATCCCAAAATTGATTTGTTTTGTTTCTGATGATCTGAGAGTCCTTCAAGGGCCTTTTGTCAACCTTCAGGTGGGCTGTCATGTACGTTTTACTGAGGAGTGAGTTCTTTCTGGCCATTCTACTACACAGGCCTGATGGCTGCAGGAATGGTTGTCCCACAGCAACCCCCTTCTCACCCCACACCTGTGAGGATCTCACACCACCTTCTCCCACTACAATTCTTCAATTCTTCATATTCATGATGCAGATGTGAGGAAACAGTTTAAGAGCCTGAATGCCTGGCCCAGACAATGTGTCCCCTGCCACTTTAAGACACTGGGCAAATGAGCTGGGCCCAGTGTATTCTGGCATTTTCAATTCCTCACTGCAGGCACATCAGGTGAATAGAATAGAATAGAATAGAATTTAACTTTATTGTCATTGCAAATGTCACAAGTACAAGGCATCGAAATGCAGTTTGCATCCACCCAGAAGTGCTTTAGCAATAATATAGATATATTACAGAATATAGATCTATCATACATATGATACAATGTACACGGTATGAAGGTATGTTATGAATATACTATAACTGTAAGTATGTACAGGCTATAACTGAAGTGAATGTACAAGCTACGTACAGGCTATGAACAGGTTATATGTATAGTTATAAATATGAAAAGCTATAGCAGATTATAGATATACAATTGCAAGTATTAATAAACAGTTGTAAAACTATAATTATTGTATTGTACAGTAGGATTCTCTATACAGCATTTACAGTAGTGCAGTTGAGATCAGTGAGCTATATGGATAAATTATACAGTAGTTATATGAAGTGCCAGTAATGCACTGCCATTAGTGGTGGTTCAGTCCATGTTATTATTGTGTGTATGAGGGTACAGTCAGCCATTTGTTTGCTTTCATCCATTGTCTGTATGTTCATTTATGGGTGGTTGTGAGTGTGTGTATGTTCAGTCCATGAGTTTTAATGTAAATGG
>NW_024587998.1:0-1589 GCF_018398535.1 Haplochromis burtoni
CCTCGTGTAATGTATTTTCGTTGTTTTTTCCTATCAGCCTACCTTCTGACATGTCTGCCCAATGTGATGTTTGTGTATAGTTGGTCAGAAGGTTCCTTTGTAAGTGCGCATGCGCCATTAGCGTGCTGCCTGCTGTAACCCCTAATTTCCCTCGGGATGAATAAAGTATTCTGATTCTGATTCTGATTCTTTAGCTCTGATCTATATGAAGGAATCTATTCTCAACAGGTCAAATGGTGGAGAGTCCAAGATTTAAACCCCGTGGGAGTATCCCCCCAAAGAGGGACAAAAGAACCCCCTGATGATACTCTACCTAATAAAGGTAGGTAGATTTTCTTGTAAAACAAAGGTGGTCCTAGTGAAAATAGTTTGAGAACCACTGTTATAAAGTGTCAGAACAGGCAATGGGGCAGAGCAGATTTTTAAAGTCATTTGGTAGCTTTTACAGAGGAAAAAAAATTATGTTATCTGTTATGTAGCCAATGATTCATGTCATCATTCATATCAATACACTCTGTAAGTGTATGTGTATGCACACACACATACGGGCCGGTACATTATTCTCCCAGTTCATGCAAATGGATTCATGTCAAGAACTTGACACAGGCACGAAACAAACATGCTATACGTAATTGGTCTGAATCACTGTCATCGAACATTCACACCTTCTTATATTATTTCCAGATGGCCACACACTCCCATCTCAGGGGAGTCGTTCTAATCAAAGGTGTTAACAAAAACATGTGTGTGCCAAAGTAAACACACATTGTGAAATCACACAGGAAACTTCACAAGGAGACAAAAAACAACATGATGCAACCTTTCATAGCAGTCTAAACTTTGTGGTTCCCTTGGAAATGACAAACAATTGTCCGATTTCAATGACAATGCTTGTTCAGTAGGACACTGTTCACCTTAAAGTACTGTAACTGAATATTACAAATACATAATGCATGCTCATACTTGTGGGTGGCTGTGGCTCAGGTGGTAGAGCAGATCAGCTACTGATTGCAAGGTTGGTGGATCGATTCTTGGCTCCCCCAGTCTGCATGCCAAATATCATTGGGCAAGATATTAGCCCCAAATTGCCCTCTGATACGTTCATCGGAGTGTGAATGCCTATTAGTTGCACTTGACTATAGGAATGGGTGAATGCAGTATGTTGTATAGAGCACTTTGAGTACTCCGGGAGAGTAGAAAAGCGCTATATAAGAATCAGTTCATTTACCATACTGTTGCAATAATATTGTAAAAATCTTTCAGAAGGCCAAGCTGTTATTAACTATATGAGGAATGCCACATCCTTCACACACAGTATAATGTTATTTAATTCAATTCAATTCAATTTTATTTATATAGAGCCAAATCACAACAAAAGTCCCCTCAAGGCGCTTCATAGATACAGAGAAAAACCCAACGATCATATGACCCCCTATGAGCAAGCACTTTGGCGACAGTGGGAAGGAAAAACTCCGTTTTAACAGGAAGAAACCTCCAGCAGAACCAGGGTCAGGGAGGGGCGGGGCCATCTGCTGTGATTGGTTGGGGTGAGAGAAGGAAGACAGGATAAAGACATGCTGTGGAAGAGA
>NW_024587999.1:0-1588 GCF_018398535.1 Haplochromis burtoni
ATGTGAGAGTGAATGAATAGTGGAATTGTAAAGCGCTTTGAGGGTCTCGAAAAGCGCTGTATAAAAAATAAAATGCAATCCAATATCGTGATATATATCGTGTTATAGCCAAAAATATATTGTGATATTAGATTTTCCTCATATCGCCCAGACCTACATTGTTCCAGAAGTCTTGTAGTCTGTTCAGATGCAACTTTGTCAACCTAAGCTGTGCTGCCATATTCTTTTCAGGGAGGAGAGGCTTTCTCTGGGCAACCCTTGCAAACAAACAGTACTTTTCAGCCTTCTTCTAACTGTACATTAACATGCTAATTGAGGCTGTGAAGTCTCAGATGTACCTCTTAGGTTTTTTGGAGTTTCGATGAGAATTTCATGCTCTGAACTCAGGATGTCCGCTCCTGGAAAAAATGTTCGCATTTCCTTTACGATCATCTGAACGATCCACACCAGCAAAAGGGACAAAAATTCTGCTTTTATAGATGTGCTCACCCTTGTTAATGATCACTTAATCAAGTACATTTGATTAGCAGCACCTGGGGGCTACTTACCTTCTTATTTCCTATGGGAGAAGTAAGGCTGCACTTAGTGCTTCTGCATTTTGGCTTAAAATGTGTTAAACATACCATGTTTTGTAGTTCATTTGTGTTAAATTGATCCTGGATTACGTTTTCTAACAAAACACAATTAGATGTTCATTTATTTATGAGTGAAGTGTGCTCCCTTGTCACACATAGTTGTGATCGTGATTCAGATTTAGTAATATAAGACATAATTATTATAACAAAACAAACTCGCTACAGCGGGGAAATCTTTTTGGCACACATTAATTTGTAGAAAACTATTTCTGATTGTCTGTTGAGCAGCAATTCTACCTATGCCAGTTTTTTTAATTTGTGTTAATATTATTTTTTAATTCTTTTTTTTTTTATAATTTAAATTTTTTTACTTTTTTCCCCTGTATTTTAAACTCTCCTGATAGAGAAATGAGGCATCACAACCCCATATAAAAGACCTACTAAGCAAAGCTAACACTTCTTTATCCAGTTCCTATTAAAATGTAACGATCCTTCGAACAAGACAAGGATACATATCGTTTGTGTGTGCATTGTGCTTTTTCATTACTTGATTGAGTTTCTGAAGTGATCCTCTGCAGGGTTTTTCACAGTGCAGCTGTTGAGCAACCACACGTCTGCTTCTGTCGGGTCATCTACAAAGAGAGACAACGCATTTTATTTTTGCAGACTGGAAAAGCAAACGTAGCATTACAATGTTATGAGTACCCAAGATGAAGCCAACACACAGAAAAAAACAAACCGAAAGTCATATACATGAGTCAAGCACAAAGCACATGGCATCATAAAAGATGAAGAAGTGCTTAATTAGTCTCTGGTGGAACTCCTTTGCGTCTGAATTCCACAGTGAGTCAGTTTGTACTCACAAAATGACCCAATGTGTGTCGGTAATTTTAACCCCATGTAAATTCCCACTTCTCTATGTTGTGAAAACTAGAATTAGAGCGCACTGGAAAAAGTGTCTCTGACAAAACATGGTTGATTCCTGTGTCCACTTAGCATTTTCTGCACGTATA
>NW_024588000.1:0-1587 GCF_018398535.1 Haplochromis burtoni
AGGGAAGCATGATGGTGGAGTTTGTGATGGAGTAAGTCCCTTAATGCCTCGTTTGAGTGTTAGTGTACGTACCCCACTGTCTCAGTGTGGGTATAAACATGAATCCATTGATCCATGTCATCTGTCCATTTGTTGACATTGGAAGCCGGAATTTCCCTGTGTAAGAACTCTATGTGTTATCTATCGGTTACCCCAGTGTTTGGCTGCCAACCAAAACAAACTTGCCACTCTTCAGGCTGCTGTGTCAATATATCAAGGTTAGCTCTACAGTCGGCTCAAGGATGTGGTTGGACATTAGTTATGTTAAGAGCAGGGTTCGGCTTGGTTGTAATTCACCAGAAGCCATAAAAATAAAATCTAGATGATAGTTATCTGGGGATGTGTATCGGTGAGTCATGATGAATGTATGTTGCCATGCATGCCAAAATACTCATGTGATGTACTTAGATGGACGAACTGGTTGTATTACAGTAAAAGCGACTTGTTGGGGTTATACAGGTTGTTTTGTGATTCATTCTTCCCAAATCCACAATGGCGTTAATCTAAACCTCATCCAAATCTCAAATGAATCTCACTTTACTTTATACAAACACTTCATCCAGAGTCATTGCATCATCCTCCAACTTGGATTCGAGTATTGTAGTGGTGCAGTGTTTTGTTTTTGATGACTCGTTAGTTCAGAATAACAATATCACCGTGCTTGTGAGTTATCAATTTCTCATTCCCAGAAATGCTCGTACAGACAGTCAGAGTGCGTAAAACTCAATGTGGGTGCATCTGTTTCTGCTTATACTCCCCCCCCCCGAGCTCAGTGCTATAGCATCTATAAAGAAATATTTTATTATTGTTTGCTTTGTCTAGTTTTTGTCTCTCTAAGTGGAATCATTACGGTTAGTTCCAGTAATCCGAGGCTGGGAGGCCCTTCCCTTTCACTCATTATGCTATTGAACCTATTTAACAGTCCTGATGTTAGTTGTGGACCAACAGTGTGACTCACAATGATAAAAAGCCTGACTCCCACCCCTCCCCCGTGCTGGTTTGATGCTCTGTTACTGTGTCACGTATTAAACCAACGCAGTTTCTCAATGTATTTTCTGAAAAGTGTACCAATACACTTGCTGGCACTTTATTAGATACACCTTTCTAGTATTAGATTGAATCCCATTCAGGAGTGTCTTAATTCATTGTGGCATCGATTCTACAAGTTACTGGAAACATTCCTCAGAGATTTTGTCTATATTACCACCACAACATCGTAGTTGTTTTTACAGATTTGTTGGCTGCATGTCCACGGTGTTCATCTCTGTTTTACCACACCTTGAAGTTGCTCTGTGGGATTAAGATCTGGTGACTATGGAGGCCCTTTAAGCGTCACAATCAAAAAAGCATTTTGATAGGATTTGAGTATTGTGAGGTGGCACGCTATCCTGCTGGAAGCAGGCATCAGAAGATGGATACACTGTGGTGATAAAGGAGTGGACATGGTCAGCATTGCTGAGCATTGTTTAAATGCCAAAGGATACTTTGGCATTTAAACAATGCTCAGTTGGTAGTAAGGGGGAGAATATAGGTCAAAAAATATCTACC
>NW_024588001.1:0-1587 GCF_018398535.1 Haplochromis burtoni
GCTTGAAATTTTTATCATATCTAAACCATCTGAGCAAAAATAGTTGTTCTTTTAACTGATGTTTTTCTATTACTGTGTGCCATATGTCTAATGTAAATTTCGCAATTTGGTTTATTCCACTTTTATTCTTGGTCATTAATTGTTTGTCAGAGATAAAAGTTTGAATGTTGTTTCCCTCGATTTCTTTCTCAATTTCTTTCCACCTTGCCTCATATTCTGGTCTACACCAACCAACAAGAGGTCTAAATTGGGCTGCATAAAAGTATTCCCTTAGATTCGGCAAAGCCATCCCTCCCTTACACTTCGGGAGTTGCAATGTTGTTAGTCTTATTCTGGGCTTTTTCCCGTCCCAAATAAACCTTGATATCATCTTGTCCCATGTTTTGAATTTTTTTTTGAGGTATAGGAAGTGGGAGTGATTGAAACATGTATAACAGTCTTGGGAGAACATTCATCTTTATTATTTGAATTCTAGAATAGAAGTTTGTAGGTGTTACTGACCACCGTTCTAGGTCTTTTCTAATGTTGCCCTCCACCTGATTATAGTTTATGTCCGCCATATCTGATAGTGATTTTGTCATGGTTACGCCCAAATATTTCATGGTGCTCGAGTGCCAATTTAATTTATATTCATCTCTGATCTTTTGAGATGGTATATAATTGAATGATAAAATGTGTTTTGGATACATTAATTTTGTAGCCTGACAAGTATTCGAAGGTATGGAATAATTGCATCAAAATCGGAAAGCACTTGTCAGGGTTTCGTAAAAAAACAATGACATCATCAGCAAACAGTCCAATAAGGTGCTTTTGTCCAGCAAGGGATACCCCCTCCAACTTTGAATGTTGTCGCACTGCTTGTGCTAGCGGCTCAACATATAAAGCAAAAAGAATTGGTGACAAGACACAGCCCTGTTTTGTGCCTCTATGTAGCCGAATTCTGTCCGACAGACTACCATTCACCTTGATTCTAGCTGTAGGTTGATTATAGATTGTCCTTATACATTGTATTGAACTGTCCTTAAACCCAAATTTCTTTCAATACTCCAAATAGGAAGAGCCAGCTAACGCTATCAAATGCCTTTTCTTGATCTAAACTTATTAACACAGTACCGATATTAGTCTTTTCTGCATTATCAATAATGTGAAGGACTCTCCTTATATTATCCTGTGCCTGACGTCCCTTAATGAATCCGGTTTGATCCACTTCTATCAGATCTGGTACAAAGTTTTGAAGTCTTTTGCTAACAATTTGTAATCGTTATTTAGAAGGGAAATGGGTCTGTAATTCTTGCAATATTCTTTATTCTTTCCTTCTTTGGGTAAAATTGTGATAATAGCTTCTCCCCATGATGGTGGGGCTATTCCCTGATTCAAAGTCCAGTTGAAGCAGGATAGAAGAAGTGGCTTGAGTTCTTCTTTGAAAACTTTATAAAATTCAGCCTGAAAGCCATCACTTCCTGGGGCTTTGTTTGTTTTCTGCTCGGCAATAGCTGTATCTAGTTCCTTATCCGTAATCTGTGAGATCAATAACTTGTTTTGGGTATCCCCTATGGAGGGCAGATCCAGCGGGTCAAGAAAATTTTT
>NW_024588002.1:0-1587 GCF_018398535.1 Haplochromis burtoni
GACAGTCTGTACACTGAAGTCCAGCCTGAGCTCTGAGGAAAAGCAGCAACAACACAAACAGCTTAAAGTGCACAAAAATCTGGAGACTGATTCATATAATAATTAAATAAATTCCCCTAGGGATCAATAAAGTATTCTGATTCAGATTCATGTAGGCTTCATTAAAGAAGAAAAAAACTGGCTGATAGACTGAAGGCTACTTTGAACTACTGGAAGCATCTGTGATTGTAATTAAACTCAAACATATGTTCTAACATGAGTCCTGTGTGGGTTTCTTTTTTCAGAGAAACAATAAAACTGTTTTTGTGGTTAAATGTTTCTGAAACAGTTTTAAAACATTTAACACAGAAAAGATGATAAGATGTCGATTGAGTGTATTTAACTCAACAGATTCTTAAAACGATCCAACCAGTTCACATCGAATGCATCTGGTGAGCAGGTCATCACAGTGTTGTCTTCAGTGCAGCAGTACTGCTCCTGCAGATACTTCCTGTCAGATTTCTGTCCTGTAGACTTATCACTCAGACAGGTATCAAGGTGCACGGTGGCTTTAAACCTGGAAGAGAGGAGCACCAGGGACAGAGCCAAGCAGACGACAGAGAACAGGACACTTTCTCTCTCCCCTGGGACGATGAACGGGATGACGATTCGGTTTCGTCCTGGTGGACCATATTTTGATGAGAGAGACTTAAATGTTTTCCACGTACCATCATCTTCCTTCAGAGGGCTCACAATGATATTTGGGATCATGCGTCCTCCGGCTTTCTTCAGTGAGTTCCAGTAGTTTGGCAGGTTCAGGGGTTGATATTTGTCAAGAGGAATTACACCGTGGAAAAACAACGGTAGTGAACGGTAAAAAACTCTGTGCTGTGGCCTCATTTTTCCTGTTGCAATGCCATAGGTTACAACACCAGTGGTACCACAGTTCCAGGGAGAGTACAGGACCAGGTCAGTGATGGTGGGCAGAGGCAGCAAACACTTGGCTGGGATCATGGAGTCTCTGATTGCTCCATGTGCCACAAAGATTATGTCAACAGTGTCATCATGGTTCTTCTTCTCTTCCTCATCAATTTTACTTTTCAGAAAATCAAACATGTCTGAGAGTTTTCTGAAGGTGCCAGACTCTGAATTTTCTCTCAGCCACTGCAGGACAGTTTCGTCTTTGCAGTTTTCTGTTGCAAGTTTTATTAATCTTTTCCTTTCAGCAGAGCTCCTGGGACTTTCAGGGCGACATGCAGCAGCCAGCCTTTTCCTTTTATAAAACAACAAAAAAAAATAATGTTTTTTTTAGCAAGTACAGAAAGCTTTGACTGGATCACTGTGATACTAAAGAGAGTGAGGTCATATATCAGCACATGTATGTAGATCTGTTGTGATATTTTTAATCATAAAAGTTTTCTACCACCCTGTGACAGACAGCATGTCCAGCCTGTCACTATTGTGTGGATGCCCTCAAAGGCATCCACACTATTGAGTTCCTGTTTCTCTTTAAACTTTATTCTTCTAGTTGTTCCACATTTTTTGGCACTTAACTACTCCCTCAGCTTTCAGCCGATTTTCTCCGTTCAAACTCTAAACTGTTCTGCT
>NW_024588003.1:0-1584 GCF_018398535.1 Haplochromis burtoni
AAAGTAACAGTAATCTAATTACTTTTTTGCAATAGTAATCCCTTACTTTACTCATTACTTGAAAAAGGTCATCGGATTACAGTAACGCATTACTGCCCATCTCTGAACATAATACAACACTATTACTACTACTAATTTGTTCTGCAGGAGGTTTCTTCCCATTAAAAGGGAGTTTTTCCTTCCCACTGTCACCAAAGCGCTTGCTCATAGGGATTTAATTGACTGTAGGGGTTTTCTGTTTTCTCTTTGCAGGGTCTTTACCTTACAGTATAAAGCACCTCGTCTTATTGAATTTACTGAATTACTACTTCTTCTAATTATTATTATTATTATTTTTTGCATTTATTTTGGTGAGTATTTACAGCTTTCCAAAATAATATGAGAAAGACATGCTGAGAATCAGAACTAAATCAGGGGTATCTTGTGGTTCTTGAACTCCATGCAGCTCTTTTACCCATCTCCAGTAGCTCTCTGTGGGTTTCATAAAACAAAAAATACAAATTTATCTTCACTATGGATCATCTTCTACAGTTTTAAATGTGTGTAGTTCATATTCCTAATGTTTTTACATCTGAATTACAGCTTACATCGAGCACCTGTCACTTTATCCTCTTAATCTTGTTGAAGCTGTAGAGGTGGCTACCATGGATGTATATGCATAAATATTTTTGAATCCACCTACTGATTCAGAATGAATAAGAATTTAATAGTGCATAAACAAATGTGTTTAATTTCAGTGCTAATGCTTAAATTATGGCTCAACCTTTAGTTAAAATGAAATTGAAACTAGCCTTTAAAAAAAACAAAACACATAAAAAACATTTACTATTATTAAAATAGTTTAAAGAATAATTTTTAAAATCGAAATAGGTTACTTTAAACTGATTCATTTACCCAACAAGCAATTATATTTTTCATCCACACCACAATCGTTCAATTGATGATTAAATTAAGTAAATAACAGTTAAACATTTTTGATTAATTTATTGTATTTCTATAATTTCATAAATACAGTAAATAATAAAGGGTATTATTGAAATGAAAACACAAAGTTAAAGTAATAAATAGCCCTATACTGATAGGTTCATCTTAAATTTTAGGTTTAATTACAAGGCTTGAGTATGTTTTGCGGCTCTGTACAGATTTTCTGGTCAAAAATTGCTTAAAATTACTCTCTTGATAGTAAATTTTACCAACCCCTCAACTAAATAAATTACCAAAAGGAGTTAAATTACATGTAAAAAGCTTAAAATGTTGACTCATAATGGTAATGCTGTAGTTTATATTAAAATACTCTAATAGGTGACCTTTTTAGCACTAAGCTTTACAATACAAAGAAAAAGGCAAAACACCAGACAAAAACATCTCCAGATATTTTACACACACCAGTAAACTTATACGTCAGTTTGAAAAATAAACTCTCATTTCTTGGTGATAACCCACTGTTTTTAGTAATTATTGTAGGGCTGACAGATCAGATGTCCCTTGTTCTCCACGTAGGAACGGTATTAGCCGGTATGCACGATTCATGAATTTGATCGTAATGGTGTGTGTGTGTGTGTGTGTGTGTGTGTGTGTGTGTGT
>NW_024588004.1:0-1584 GCF_018398535.1 Haplochromis burtoni
CGTGAGCTATAAGCTAACAGCTAGCCTGGTTAATGACGCTAGAGTTCCACGCACATGCAAACAGCTCGTCTCTACTGCTTTAACTGTTAAAACAGAAGGCAATACTGCGGGTGACAGGGTTTATTATGTGAAACAGCAGCTTGTTTAAACAGTCTGCATTAAGCTGGGCAAACACTGGAATTTTTTTCAGTCACGTTATTCCGCTCCTGCTCAAAGTGTACAATTAAATTGCAGGGGTTAAAAGTTCATAGGTCACAATGCAGGGTCTCACACTATACGGCCTGATGCTCTGATGCGACCTGAGTGCTCAAACTGTGCGTCCATAACATGAAGCTTATCATACAAAAGCTGTCCCTCGCTCTCCCTCTCTCTGTCTTTTACTCACACAGACACTCACACACCATCAACTTTGCTAAATTACTAATGAAAAACATTGACCAGGTGGAGCAGATTTCAAACGGTTGACTGCGTTGTGACGACAAAACCACTGGCTGGCTGGAAACTGGATTTATTTCTACAAAACAAAGTGCAGCAGCAAAATCAGTGTCACACAGCAACAGCAGGCCTCTCCTCATCCCAGTGTGGAGTCCATGCAGCTCTGCTTACAATATATAAAAGAAAATACAATCTATCAAAACAACGGTGTGGTTTCTCTCAACAGCCACTTTAAAATCGAATGTTACAGTGGGGTAAAACAGTGACAAATATGAAGCAAGGTGTAGTCAAAAATAAGCCACTAATAATAGCTTGTAATATTTAAATCCCCACTAAGATGGATCAATTACACAATACATATTCAAACAACTTTAACTTCTCCCAACATGGCTGAAAATACTATTCAGTGTGCAGCCTCAGGTCATGACCTCATTATACACATAAAACAAAACCTGTACATTTACACATACCTAGAGTTGGATGTCTCGAGACCACTTTTACGTGGTCTTTGTCTCGTCTTGGTCTCGACGGACTTTTGTCTTGGTCTCGACGGACTTTTGTCTTGGTCTCTGTCTTGGTCTCGCTGTTTCGGTCTTGCGTTCTCAAATCGACATAGTGTTCGGGAGATTTGGAGTCAACCATCATCTGGTCTTGGTCTTGGTCTCGATACCCTCTGGTCTTGGTCTTGTCTTGGTCTCGGATTAGGCAGTCTTGACTACAAGTCTACACATACCTAAAAGACAAAGTGCAGCAGCAAAATCAGTGTCACACAGCAACAGCAGGCCTCTCCTCATCCCTGTTTAGCACAAGTAAGGAACACATAAACGGATGGTGTAACAGATAAAAGGCAGTTCCAATTACTATTTTCCTTGTTCAAAGCAATCAAAAACACTTTGGGAGCTTTTAGCCATAAGAACTAATACTTAGCAAAGAAAAATACACCACATTTAAACATATAATTTAGTACAAGGAGAGGAGCTACAGAAAGTGTGCCTCACCAGTATGGAGCCCATGCAGCTCTGGCTGGGAAAGCCCACACATGCAACATGTTTACAAGTGGCGTCACACTGATTAATGCCCCACTTCAACAGTGACACATGGAACCTTAGTTTCACAAAAATTAAATTTACACAATAATAAAAAAAAAAA
>NW_024588005.1:0-1583 GCF_018398535.1 Haplochromis burtoni
CTTCTTAATGATGGTATCTTAGCTAACAACCCCAACTACCAGATTCAACTTGTAATTGGCTAAAAATAACCTAGCCTACCAGTGAGAGGGACGTTGCTAGTTGGCAGTTTTTTTTCCTTTCCTGATCAAACCAGAAAGCTTTAATGAGCAGCTAGATTTGTCTCGCATTAACTGGTTGGTGTCCAGCCAGTTAATGCGAGGACATCGAAATGCAGCTGATTGAACTGAAAACCTCGACTCTGTGAGGGTCAAAGTTTGCAGAACTACAAACGCAGCTGGAACCCATAGCTGTGCCTGTTATTGTAGCTTGCATTTCCACCTGCTGGACATCACTAGCTGACAAGTTTAACTGTCTTCAGAACATTGCAGAGGCCTTATTGACAGTATTTGGCTCTACACATCTGTGTGAGCAGACTTTCTCTCACATGAAGACTGTCCTCAGGTAGCCGTCTGAACGCTGGACACTCGGAGACCTGTGTCTCTGAGTGGGAGACCAGAGATCACATTAACATGTGTATCTCTGTATTAACAAACATGCCATATTGGCCCAGTTTATTTTTCTTATCATTGTTGTGAGGAGACCATAAATAGCATTTGCATTTTCTGTTGTACAGTTCATTTGCTGTCATGGAGTTCTTGTTATGGATAAAAAAGTGTCTTTTTTTTATTTCAAAATAGCTGATAACTATTCGCTGATAGCGGCCAACATCTGCAAACAAATATAATTCTATAAAGTTGTTGTGTGTACATGTATATATATATATGTACACATATGTATATATGTACCTACTAAGTAAAAAAAATATATAATCAGCACAAATAAAATTCGTCTGGGCATTGAGCTAGATCTTGCTTGAGTAAGGACAAACATAGACTGTTTTGAAAAAAAAAAAATGACCGAATGATTCAATAAGGTCAGGACTATCAGTACATGAAACAAAAGTACACTCGAGATATTCAAACTCAGACAAATAAGCACAAGCTCAGTTTTTGAAATATCAGAAAACCCAAAAGAAAGTCTGAAAAGACACACTTCATTATAAAAATAAGCCTGTCAGTGGAGTCAGAAGTTATTGAAAAGGACATCATCAAAGAGCTGATGTTACATCCAGTAATTGGTCCACTACTTGAGGCACTGTGGATTCCCAAGATTTTATCCAGTGCTGAAAAGGTTTCTTTGAGATAGAGAACGACTCTGTCCTGTCTGCTGACTAGATCATCAACTCAGTGAATATCACATAGGTAAAATGATTCAACAGTAGATGTAGGATTTTTATGCTGAGGAGTGCTTTAAGTGCCTTCTGTCTTTCTCCATGTCTTATTTTATGACTCACTTAGTCGTATACTATCATTTTGGAAAAAAAGCAGCACCACAGATTCTCTATAATATAGTTGAGTGCCACATAAAGAAACCATCCTCCAGGGCTGTCTTACAGCACTCACTTCTGGTTGGAAACAAGAAAAATTTCAAGGCAGCCCATGCTTGTGATGGTTTGCTACATCTGAAGGAGTTTGTGGCGGAGGCGTGGCCCCGGGCGCGGCTGCAGGGGAGGAGTGGAGCGGAAGGCTCAACAGGGCGGCGC
>NW_024588006.1:0-1582 GCF_018398535.1 Haplochromis burtoni
TTTATTAGTTCTTTTTGAGTTGTGAGGATCCGTGTATAGGGCCACTGGCTTGACACAACTGATAAGGTTCCGACTGCTGGTGCGCTGTTTGTGGACTTTGAGAGAGAGAGAGAGAGAGAGAGAGAGAGAGAGAGAGAGAGAGAGAGAGAGAGAGAGACCGTGCGTCATAGGTAATAATGCTTGGAGGCAAGGTACTTTTTTCTCCACTTCCCACTGCCAGTATTATAAATAATAGTAGCATGCATATAGATAGATAGATAGATAGATAGATAGATAGATAGATAGATATGACGGGCAGAAAAGGGGGGGGGGTAATAAAGGGATAGCGTAAAAAGAAATGCACAATGTATCACCAACTGCCTCACCGCTATTAACAAACAAACATGCAACACCTGGAACACAAACAAATCCACAGGTATATAAATCAGCTAACTTCTTGTGGTGTGTGTGTTGTTGTTTTTGGGGTTTTTTTCCCCATCTTTTTTCATCTTCTAGTAATTTACTGTGGCGTTGTGGGAAAAAGAATGGGAAAGGTGATAGCATCAGATGCGTGATGTCCGGGCATGGGCGGCAGACTGATTCATCCATTTGAAGACACCTCGGGGCAGTCTCGTGGGTTCTTCAGGGACGTCAGACTGTAGAATCATATATATATATATATCTTGTATAGTTAACGAGTGGTATGGGGAATATTATTGGAGCAAAAGGATTTGTTTGTGCTTCCCAAACATTTAGATCTGTGAGGTCAGTTGTGTGTGCGTTATCAACTCGGTGTGTGTTTTGCAAGAATATTTACAGAACTTCATAAATAGTTCAAAAGGTGCATGGGCATCTGCAAATATGAATTAAAAACCTCTCGTGCATGCAGACCTTTAAATGTAAATTCAAACTTGAGGGCGTATTATGAGTAAATGCCCGGGACAAATCTATAAACGCCTCCAGAGATGTTCAAATTCTTCGATTAAATCACTGAAAATAGAGACAATTGTTTTACCGTCAGTCTTTTTTTTTAACCTGTGGTTCTTTACATTCTTTACCGTAGACAATCAAGATTCCTAATGCTATTCAATTTTAGTCCAAGTTTTTAGTAACTCATCATTTTCAATTGGTGCTTGTTGACAGTTTCTGCCGCAGGAGCAAACGCAGCCTCCAGAAACGACTGTGGGTGAGTCACTGTTTCTTCACTCGCTTTGTGTTCTTTAATTTCTGGCCGCTGATCAAAGGTCAAGCGTTTGGTTATAGACTACAGAGAACTCATTGTATTGATAAGGCTCCTCGCAATTTTAGAGTTCGAACAATTGTGTTGATTACAGTCGAGGCAGAGTGGTTATGCGGTTGTGCAGATGATGTTTTTTGCGAGGGCGGCGGCAAAGATGGGTGCAGTGCCGAGGAATTCCGCAGTAAGTTGAATGAAATGGAACAGCGTGTCCCAAGGGGGCTGGGACTGGTGACTGGTGACTGGATCAGATTTCAGTCGACATGTGTGAAGGGAACCTAGGTGATAAGGAAGTGTTGGGCAGGTGTGATGATAAGGAGAGAAAAGAAGTTGGTTTTGGATTCTGAACACATTTGACTGCGTGAG
>NW_024588007.1:0-1582 GCF_018398535.1 Haplochromis burtoni
TGTTTCAACAGCTACCACGTTTTCCCCACAGGTACAGCTATGGCGCGTGTGGTCTAAGCAGCCTTTCATGCAAGTCCCTTTGCATGGGAGATGGCTGTGACCTCACCACTTGAGAGAGTGGCTCCTGGTAAGTTCCAACCTCCTTACTCTCTTGCAAAGCATCAGTAAAAGCTAAGCTCAAACCTTGGAATAAGGATTGCACAATAGATATCAGTGGATTACCCAACTGGGTGTACTGCAGTCTTTCTGGCGGACCTCTATCCCTCACTGAACGTCGAAGAAGAGTGTCCGTTTTATCACCTCCCACGCTCTGTTGTGAATCTTCTTTGTTAAAGGCCTCAGGCTCACTGTCAGAGTCTTCTCTGCTTAGAAGAACATCTCCCTGAAAGGTGGATGTGTCTGCTAAGTCATTTCCACTTCCAGGTACATCAGCAGCCGAGCGTTTATCACTCACGGCATCCAAGGCAGTATCCTCCAGAATGATTTCTGCATTTCCATGAGACAAGTCTTCTCTGACTACCGTATCATTAACAGCTAAGCAGTCTTCAGTTAAATTTATCTGTGCTGCCTCACCATCATCGGTGTCAGGGGATGATTTTGGAACCTCGTACACTGTGGTGAATCGAATGGTTTCTCTGGGATGCCTCTCACGAAACCAAACAGTATCCTCCTCTGTCTCAGAAGGTTCAGTCTCATCATACTGTTTAGCTGATTGCCGTGTTACAGGCTTGCGTGTGGAGTTTGTCATAACAGGCTTCTCCTTAGTGGGTGTGACAAAACCACAAGGGAGTAGGAGATCTCGATGGACAGTTCGCCAAGGAGCGTCCCTGTTCTCAGGTTTTATTGTGTAAACTGGGAGATCTCCCGCCTGCTTTACCACCACATAAACATCTGACTCCCACTTATCAGCAAGCTTATGTTTCCCTCTTAGGTGTACAGCACGCACTAAAACTCTGTCTCCTTCTTCCAATTTAGAAGCGGTTACACGCAAGTCAAATCTGGTCTTATTCTTGTCAGCAATTTTTGCTGCGTTTTTTGCCGCGATCCTGTAACTCTCTTCCAGACGTGACTTCAAACTTTGCACATATTGCGAATGTGACTTGTAGCCGTCGTCTCTGAGGGGAAGACCAAAAGCCAGGTCAATGGGCAATCTGGGTTTACGGCCATACATTAATTCATAAGGTGAGTACCCTGTAACGTCGTTCTTTGTACAATTGTACGCATGAACCAATGGTTTCACAAAGCTATGCCACTGTGATTTGTCCTTGTTGTCCAATGTGCCAAGCATGCTCAACCGCGTCCTATTAAAACGCTCTACAGGGTTTCCCCTAGGATGGTAGGGCGTAGTACGAATCTTGTGAACACCCAGGATGTTGCATAGTTCTTTGATGATGTGTGACTCAAAGTCAGGCCCTTGGTCACTATGCAAACGTTCAGGAATGCCGTAATGGACAATGAAATTATCCCAGAGGCACTTGGCAACTGTTTGAGCTTTCTGATTGGGAGTTGGGACGGCAATGGCATACTTAGTAAAGTGGTCTGTAAGTACGAGGACGTCCTTAATATTGCTCCTATCAGGCTC
>NW_024588008.1:0-1582 GCF_018398535.1 Haplochromis burtoni
TGAAATGCAGTCGTGGAACAAACTGAAACTCCATTAGTGGAATCAAAGATGTCAACAAACACGTCGTAGGTGTGTTACCACCACCTTCTGCTGATATTATCACATTACAATGATGTGCTACAATGAGAGTTGTAACCTGCACACAGGTTCAATAACAGAGATATTTTTGCTCACCTTTTGGGTTGAAGTCATTGTTTCCTCTGTAGTGGCTGAGCTGAGTCTAAATGGCTCGTCTCCTCCTGATGATCAGCTGGAACAAAAAATATATTTATATGTATTTCATCCTTGACCAAACGAAGCTGAGATGGAAAGCTCAAATCCACTCAAACGAAATGTCTTCAGTCAATGTGTCAGCCTTATTAAATTCCGTTCTTTTGAATTCTTTTGGCGACAGAGAAAGACTGGACTCAGAGTGGTCAAGCTAAAAAAAAAATAAAGATATTCATTTTACATTTCCGGAAACGGAGGCCTGTCACACTAACACACGCTTTTTCCATCTAGTTTCCTGTGTTTTATTAATATGGTGCAGCAGCTCTATACTTCCTGTTTCTTAACGTCCCCTTACTGAAGCCTCTGTTGCTAGGCAACCTGTCACCCTCTAACCTCGTTCTTTCTCACAGACTTTATTACAAAGCACAAAAAACAATATAATCAGAAAATAAGGACTAAGGATATATATTTATTTCGTAACAGCCTCTAGTTAAAAACAGTGGTGAGAAAATGCACTAATGAACCTCCACTGATTGAGTAAAAGAAGTTTGGTGCTTCATTTGAACCTCATAGATTTTATTTTAAAAAAGGAAAAGAAAAATACTCTACAAAACAGAAGGTGAGCTGATAGTAAGAGGGTCATCATCTCAAACTACATCAAGATTCTCAGACCATGTCATGGTTCACTTGATCCCTGCAAACAGGCACAAACAAAAACTCTCTAAAGCTTTTGTGAAGACACTGAAGCAGTGGACTGATGAGGCTGTGGAGAATCTGCAGGTGTGTCTGGACTGCACCGACTGGCAGGTTTTCAGGATTGTTAACAATAATTTGGATTATTATAGAGATGCTGTGACATCAGCTTCTGTGAGGAAGCTGCACAGCATCACACACCAGGGTGAGTTAGAATAATGACCAGCTCTGGTTCACAGCTAAGAATATATATATTTAAATCCTAACAAAAACCAACAGGATTAAAAACATTCTTCTTCTCCCAACTCACCAAGAGTTGCACATTAACCACCACATTATATTTTAATTCACAGCGCTTTCAAATATGAACTTTCATCTCTGTTTCATTAGTTTTGTTAACATCTTCCTGTGCATCACTTTACAGCAGTCACACTCATTAAAATGAGACTTTGTAGGAGTTCACTTCCTCTCATGTGTTCATCCACAGCAGCTGTATGGGCTCAAAATGTGGTCATAAATATTTTGTACTTGTAAAAAAGATTTGTGTGTGTGTAAAAAAGATTTGTGTGTGGACTTGCACCCCTGCAAGTTGCAAGTACGGATTTTGACCCTATTTTTCTTCCTTTCATCTGATTGGTCAATGTCATGTCAATCACAAATGTAACAATCCAATCAGAGA
>NW_024588009.1:0-1581 GCF_018398535.1 Haplochromis burtoni
GATTTTTCCCCTGAAGTGGTCTGCAAACTGCTCACAGAGCGAGTCTGTGGGGGTTCTTTGGGAGCTGTTAAAATCAGGGTTAAATAAATGATCTATGGTGGAAAAGAGGACCTTGGGATGATTTTTGTTATTACTGATTATTTTGGCGAAGTATGAATTTCTTGAATTCCTTAGTGTATTATTGTAGATTTTAAGTTGCTCGCAAAATATTTGATGGTTGATTGATTGCATTTTTATTTTTCCTCCATCCTTAAAATGCTGATCAGAAATAAAAATGTCCTCAGAGCAAATAAAATCAATATTTAAAACCAAAGTAAAAACAAGGTCCAGTGTGTGACCTTTGCTATGTGTAGGACCAGACAAATGCAGAGCAAAATGAAAAGAATCCATAATGTTGATAAAGTCTCTGGCGAAGGGGTCGGAGTCATTATTAATTTGTATATTAACCTCATGAGCCCCAAAGTGTTTTCTGAGCTTTCTGCTCAAAAATGAAATGCCCAAAATGAATGGAGTACTTCTATGCAATTACAAACTCTGTGTATACAATCAAAATAAAGCTAACACTTGTGAAATTTCATCAGAGGCGTAAATATTGCAAAAGATATTACTGTGTCAAAGTTACTGAGACTGGAACACAGAAAAAGTAAGTATATTTTATCTGCGCCTAAGTATAATTATATATATATTTATTTTTATTTTTTTTAAGCATATAACCCTTTTAAAAATATGCTTCAGTTCCAATTTCATTTCAGAAATTCATTAACCAACATATAAACATCATCTGTGCAAAGATTTATTTCTGAAGTGAAATGGTGAATAATTACAGCCCTGTCAATACATAAATACCCAGACGTACAAAAATGTCAAATTCTGGCACACATTGGACACCATGTCAGTTGAATTCTTTAGGTATTAAAGAGCAGAAATTATTTAATTTTATTAACAGGCCTAAAAATGCTTTTTAAAATATATATATTTCTGAAAAGTTAACCACACCTTTACATGGGAACGGCCCTTTTCTGCCGTGTTCATGGAGCTTAATTGGTCTCTGGCCCTTTAAACTCTGAGGGGCTGTAACTTTGGTTTCTTTTGGCCAATTTGCCTGATTGACACCTCTTTTTAATCGTTTGAGCAAATAGGATCACAGTAATGATGCCACGTTCACGTCACTTCAACCAGTAAGAAGTTGCAAGGCCAAACCCCACGTGGGTCCAAATTTAATGCATGTGGCCTCTGTCCAATCACCTGCCTGTAGGTGTGTCTAAAATGCAAGTTGTCGATGGAAATTGCTTTGATGCCGCTAGTTATGCATGGTAACTGCTGATAATGATCAGACTACTGGTAGTCTACTGGGTGGATGACTTGTTGTTATTCTCTCTTACCGTATATTACTAGATCTCTATTTGCCTATTTGCACTACTCTGCCTGGTTTACACTCAATGTCATTTACCCTTACCTGAATATTGTATATTGTATATTGCATAGCTTTCTTGTTAATTTGTATTGTATTTATTTAAATTTTTACTTTTTAATTATTTTATTTGCATTTTTTAATCACTCTCTTATATTTAAATGTTCATT
>NW_024588010.1:0-1581 GCF_018398535.1 Haplochromis burtoni
TGTTCTTCGTTCAAACTTCCTCAAGAAACAACAACAAATTTACAATTTTTATAAAAATAATTTGGCTTATGATCTCATTAAATACTGCTGTTTGTTACACACACATGACTGGGTTTAATACAAAAAAGAAAAAAAGCTTGTACAATCTAAAGGTTTTGATTTTATTTCTATTAAATTCATTGATTTGCTTGTTTGCCTCAAATTCAGTTTATGAAAGCAAATCATACTCATTCCGCTTTATTTCAAATAAATAAACAACAGAAATGCTAGAACAATTTACTTAAAGCTGATATTTTAAGGTCTTTATATTGTATTATGACTTTGTGTGTAATTTTCATTCCTTTAAACTAAATTTCTTTCTGTGAATCAGCTGTTTTTCACTCACTTTATCTAAAAAAAATCAGGTAAACAGTGGAAGTTCAGATATCCCAGTTTAACAGCTGGCCTCAGATCAGCTAACAGTGTATAGTTCACCTGTCTCTGCATTTAGGAGTACAGTTTGGTGACAGAGCATAAAAACAGTCTCACCTGATTCTTGATTCACTCTGATAAAGTTTCCATCATGTTATATACATCCAGTGTTAGCTCCTGGCTCTCTAGCTGGCTAACAGTTAGCTGAGATACCTGTGCTGTCCTCATGTGTGCTGCTGCCAGTTGTTGATTCTCATCAAATTTGTTTTAAAGACACTTTTTTTTCTTGTGCTGTTTGTGCCTGTTTGCATCAAGTGTGATGATCACACTGAGATCAGGGACCGACCTACCTGAGAAACCTGAGATCTATTATTGAACTCCATCCATCTTTCTAACCCATTATCAAGGGTTGTGACATATTAAGCACTTACTGAATTTAAAAAAAAATATGATTATTGCATTTTTATGCTAAAATCTTTATTTGTTATATAACAGTGTTTTTTCCCCCGAAGCAACTGACAGTCTGATGTTTGTCTTTCCTGCAACTTCAACAGCAAGTAAACCCAGAGCCACACTGACAGCACAAAGTTCAGTCATACCAGCAGGGGGCAGTGTGACACTGAGCTGCTCTGTGGAGGGCTCCAAAAAGAAAGAGGAGAAATTTTTTTCCACACCTTTTCCTTCAACCTTCCTGGAATTCCACCTTACCCAACAAAAATCCCTGTATTCACTGGATGTTGGGGCTGTGCTGTCCATTCATATTTCCACACCTTTCCTTCACCTCCCTGAATCTCACATCTGAGAGTGATTGTCTCACCAGTGAATATCTGAGACCAGCTGTGCTGCAGTTTCACAGCAGCCAAAACTGTTCTAACAAACAAATAAAACAGAATATAAATCATGTGGGACAAAAATACATTAAATATATATTTACTTTAATTTAAACATGAATTTGTTGTTATTTCAGCAACAAAAATATCACCTCACCTTGTTTCTGAATTGTAACTGCAGCACTGTCCTCTGTGGAGAAAACTGGATCTCCTCTCCCTCCTCTGCAGTAATAGATGCCTCCTTCTGAAATACTGATCGTGTGCTCTGATGTTCCAGCTCCTATTTTCTGAGCTCCAGAAAACTGAATCACGTCTGAACCAGTCAAACTTCCAGCCAGCA
>NW_024588011.1:0-1581 GCF_018398535.1 Haplochromis burtoni
GGTATTTTCCTGTTTCATATGTTCGGCTATGCCCTCTCTATTTTTGGTAATTCCACGCCGGTGGAAACCCAAACAAAAGACGCATTAAGAGGTTCAAATGGCTTTGTCTCAATCTCGCGTCTCATAATGACGTGAAGAAATGTTTTTTATGAAGGCAATAGGCAGAGTGTTATAGGCATCGCCCTAAAGAATGTAGCCTCATGGGCAGTGTAGTCCGTGCTGCAGGGAGAATGGACTGCCATACCCGTTTGTGAGCGAGGGAGGGAGAAAAAGGAAAAGTATGAGCTGTCACCGAGCAGAAACGGGAGATGGAAGCATGTAAATATAATAATAACCATTGCAGCCAAGAAGAGTGCCTGAAGAGCCCAGTTGCTATGCTATTAAGACTTGACTGTACACTGTGTTCGCGTTTTTCTCCGAAACAATAAGTTCCGTTGAAGCAGCCTTTCAACGCCTCTCTCTGTCTCTCGCTAGCAAAGTTCACCCAGACAACAAAGTAAAGCTAGTTTTTGACACGAACCCGACGTATTCTTCTGATTTCAGTACAGTGAAGAACTTGTCCGGAGATCCAAACTCCTTGATAAGGGCTATTAAATCCAGTTCTTTGTATTCTTGAATGGCCAAGAAAGACACAAGGCTCAAAGTGGTCAAAGCTCAAAAAAATGATCTTTAATTTTACATATTCCGGAATATGGAGACCTGAACACACGAACACACAAGCTCAGGTCTCAAGCAGAAAAAGGAAGCCAGGTTATTTATGTACTTCTCAACGTCACACCACACTTTAAGTTTCGATCAAACACTCTGCTTAGTTTCACTTTCTGCCTGCAGTTACCGCGCTCAAAGCTGGCCCTCTCTTATACCTAAACCAATATAATCAGCAAATAAGATTCAAAATATATATTTCAAAACTCAACAGGCCTTTAGCTGTGGCCTTAATTAATTTATCCATGTTGTTGTTAATTTCCAGCGATTTAGTGCATCTCACTTCAGAAAGTACCAAATCTGTCAGATGGTTGATAGCTAAGCTTAATTCTTCTGGATCCAGAAAATATTTGGTTTTCCTGTGGGATTTCTGCAAGATTCTCATATATAGAAAAGCACTAAATTCATTGGCAATTAGCTTAGCATCAGGTGACACTAACGTTTCTGACAGTTCTTCCTCTTTGTTTTCAGAGGTTGCTGGCTGACTTTGACCCTCTGTGGGTTCAGTGTGAGAGACTGATGCCTGCTCATTGCTTGTATTTGAAACCAGGTCCAGGTCTACTGCACTCACAGACAAGACTGGTTGATTTGTGAGAGCTTTAACCGATTGTGACTGTGATGTAGACAGTCTGTCGCTTGTTTCACCAGCATCTGGTCCAATCATATCTTCTTCCTTTGATGGAGTCAGCACTCTTACTATATCTTCCACCAGAAATTTTGTCATTTGTAATAGTTTGGGCTAAAGTTTCATTCTCCAACCAGAAAAGAAGGTTTTGTAAGAACCTTTCCACTGAATCTTCTACGAGCACATATGGGACCTCGGGGTCTCTAAGACCTTACATTGGCCCTGTAAGGTCTTAGAGATGTCATACGCTG
>NW_024588012.1:0-1580 GCF_018398535.1 Haplochromis burtoni
AATCTTCAACTGTCTGATAGTGGCAACTACACCTGCACCGCCCGCAAGTCTGGTATTGAACAGGGTCAGGCAACAGTGCAGCTGCAGGTCCAGAGGGCCACAGGTGGAGGTCAGTGCAAACAAATGAAAAATCACGTGCAGCGTTAGAGATTCTGCAGCATTATTTTAACATCACACAATTTTCCTGTTTTTGTTCACATTTTTGTGGTCAGGTCACAGCAGGGTCACAGTTCTCCTGGTTTTCTTGACTTTGGCTGCATTCTTAATTGTGGGTGGAGGCATGTACTTCAGACACTATTTTGTGAAAGGTAAGTGATTTGTGACATGTGTGATGTGGTCAAATTTCCAATTTTAAATGATGGTGGTTAGTGATCTTGACCTCAAATTTATCCAGCCATGTTCTTAAGGGAACCAGCAGCCTGAGAAAATGTACAATTTTAATAAAGGTTTGAATTCGATGGCAGTAACAATTTTCCAAAAAGTTGCAGCAACAAAAAGCGAAAAATGAAACATCCGTATAATTATTTAACTAACATTTAACTGAATTAGGCTAATTGGCAACAGGTCAATAACATTGTTGAGTATTAAGAGAGGCAGAGTTACCCGAAGTAAAGATGTTCAGAGTTTGCAAAAACAATTACAAAATAATTGCAATGTTTCTCAAGACAGAATTCTGAAAACTATAAATATCTCATCATTTACGGCACATAACATCGCCAAAGGTTTCAGAGAATCAGGAGCAATCTCTGTGCACAGCAACAAGGCTGAAAATCAGTCCTGGGCACCTGCGATCCTTGTGCCCTCAGGCAGTTCATGAGCTTTGAAACGTTTACAGATATTACTGCAACACAACTTGACTATGCCATGCACACGTGCAGGTTAAAGCTGTATCATGCAAAGAAAACAGTGCATGTGAACATGATCCAGAGACACTGCTATTCTTCTTTGGGGCAAATGTAAAAAGTCGAAAACTGTTCATTGGTCAGACGGATTAAATTTTAGGATTGTTGGGACCACATGGACACTGCATCCTCAAAAGGAGGCATCTGGCTTGTTATTAGAGCTCACTTACAAAACCAGATCTCTGATGGTATGTAATAGTGCTTCCACATCTGGAAAGGTGCTCAAAGGTATTTACAGGTTATACAACAACAAATGCTCCAATTGATACGATGTCTTCTTAAGTGAAGGCCTTACATATCTCAGTAACATCATACTAAACAGCGTCTGATAAAATAGCAGGGAAGAGTTCAAGTCCTGAACTGGTCTGCTTGCAGTTCAAAGCTTTTGCCAGCTTAGAACATCAGGAGCATCATGAAACAAGCATCACTCATTTTAAGTTTACTGTTTGTATTTTCAGAGAAACTCTGCTTTTATTGTTGTTATTCAAGGCCATGGGCAGAGGGGGGTACTGGGAGTTGTGCTTTACCCTGTCATAAAAAGGCAGACACAGCAGCACAACTTGCCAAAAAAAACCCAAAAAACTCTTGAAGACATTTAAACACTTGATCTTCTGTCCTGTTTCCAGCTATCTAAGAATGCTGTGATTTTGGAAGCTGTAATACGTAAGTAGAAATACC
>NW_024588013.1:0-1580 GCF_018398535.1 Haplochromis burtoni
GCAGTTACATTAAATTCAAACCACTTGATCTGCTCGTAATCAAACGATCTCACTGCATGAATAACACCGGTATCTGAATTTACTGAAACCAGCGAAGACACAGCCAGCCCATTAATGTCCCTCTCCTGCAAAAAGTAAGAAACGCGGGAATTTTGGCCCCAGTCTGCATCATTAGCACTCACGGTAAACACAGAAAGTCCAGGAGAGTTGTTCTCTGCGACAGCTTTAGTGTATTCTGAATGATCAAATTTGGGTGGACTGTCATTGACATCAGATACTTTTACGTTGATGTTCTTACTGCTTGACAGAGGCGGGGAACCCTGATCAGACACAGTTATGGTGAGATTATACTCAGGGATACTCTCTCTGTCTAAAAAGTCTTCAGTTACAATGGTGTAGTATCCTGTTAATGAAGACTCGATTTTAAAAGGTACGTCAGAGTTAATGGAGCACTTGACAGCACCGTTACCATCAGAGTCTTCGTCATCCACGTTAAGAACAGCTATCGTTGTACCTGGAGGAGAATCCTCAGATATCGAGTTCGAAAATGACATGAGCTGTATTGTAGGGACGTTGTCATTTTCGTCAGTTATTTGAATGAAAACTTTACATGTATCAGAAAAACCTCCGTGGTCACTAGCCTGCACGTTCAGTTGATAAGTCTTAGATTTTTCAAAGTCGAGTTTACCTGCGACTTTAATCTCTCCAGTTTGAACATTTACTTCAAAAAGTTGTTTCGTTTCTTTGGCGACATGAGCTATAGAATATGTTACCTGTCCGTTTACTCCTTTATCCGGGTCATTTGCACTCACAGTGGTTATCACTGTTCCTTCAGGAGAATTCTCTTTGACTTCTGCTTTATAAACAGCCTGGCTGCACACAGGCGAATTATCATTAACATCCAGAACAGTAATATGAATACGCACTGTCCCTGATCTCCGTGGCTCACCGCCATCTGAAGCAATCAGCACAAGACTGTGAGTTTCCTCTTTCTCTCGGTCTAACGGGTTTTGTAAAACCATTTCAACAAACCCGCCTCCATCCGGCTGGTTTTGCACTTCTAGCTTAAAATGATCAGAGGGTTTAAGTGTGTATTTTTGAATATCATTGTTAGCAACATCAGCGTCATCTGCACTCTCCAAAGAGAAGCGAGTCCCTAATGCAACACTTTCAGCAATTTTCAAGCCAATTTCGTCTTTGGGGAACGACGGACTGTTATCATTTATATCTGTCACCTCCACTGTCACACGATAAAGCTGGATAGGATTTTCTAAAATCACCTCGAAGCTGAAGCTACAGGGCGTCGTCTTTCCACACAGTTCCTCCCGGTCGATTCTCTCTTTAATAACAAGGATGCCTTTGTCTTTGTTTAAATCCACATACTGTCGGCCTCCTTTTGTAATAATACGAGCTTTACCTGAAATCAGCCTCGCAACATCCAAGCCTAAATCTCTCGCAATGTTTCCGACAAACGATCCTTCGGCCTGCTCCTCCGGGATGGAATACCGAGCCTGACCAGCCACTGCGCTCAGCTCGATGAGACAAAGAATCAACACCAGCGCTTGCCGTCGGCCTCTGTC
>NW_024588014.1:0-1579 GCF_018398535.1 Haplochromis burtoni
TTTGAGTCATTTCAGAAAAAGCAATCCTTTACTTTGAGTCAGTTGAGCAGTAGTTTCCCATCGCTTTAAAACAAACAAAAGCTTGTTTTCATTTTGTTCCTCTACCTTACAGCACAATAAACTCAAAAAGACTCACCCTCTATGTTTAAAGCTCTAAATATAAATGCAACATAAATGAGACTTAAGTTACAGAGAAATCATCCTCTCAAAGTCTCTTTGGGCTCAGTTTTAGGCATGAAGGAGGCTGCAAAATCAGCCTTAAAATGAAATACTAAAAAGGCATGCTACATTGTTTATTATGTGTTTTGTATCATTCAAGTCTTTCACAAAACTGCAAATATGGAGGATTTTAGTCACAAGAAAAAGCAGAATAATAGGAATTGTCTCCTAAACTCTCAGGGAGTTGAGCTGTTATTACATTTTACACCTTGATATAAAAACTAACGAGGTAAGAGTCATCAAAAAGTGCCAAATATCAGATTTTACATTTTAACAAGCATCTTGGGAAAGACTTAAAAATATCCACTGTTTAACTCACACAGCAGAAACCTCAGAAATATTCATATATTTGTGTCGAGCTATTTGGATTTCCCTTGCGACCAATTCCGTCCAAGCCACTTTAAAACTTTTCCCACTACTTGGACACTGAAGTAGCTGAATTGCTCATATTATGTTTATTATCAAATATGTCTTAATGTCTTAAAAGTATTAATTTATTTACTTGAAAGGGGGAAAAGGTAAAAAAAAAACATTTGATCAATCAGTGTTTTGATGCAGTTTTACTACTATTTAAAAGAAAAAAGATGGATAATAAGAGGAAAGGTAATTGTTTACTGTTTGATTCTTGATTTTTAACTGAGAAAGAAGTACTCAGAGATTATTTTTATCGCTTTGTCAATCAGTGCACTAATATTGGAAACTGCACTATTGTCTCTAACTCTGAATTTTAAATGTGCAGCTTGTCCTGAAGATAACACTTTATTAATGTGCGCAAAATTGATTGATTGATCACACTTTATTCATCCCGAGGGAAATTGGGTTAAGGCTGCCAGCCGTGCCAGCTAGATGTTGCTTATTTTCAGTGTTGCACCAAGATCCACAGAAAACCCGGGATAGAGGGGCTCGGTGAAGGTTGTCTGGATTTGGTGCAGCAGTGTCAAACTTTCAACTCCAGATACGCTGTAAAAAGCCAGCGTTCCCTCTTCATAATTAAGGTGTACCCCTACTTTGCGGGAGACAGCCGGAGGAATTTGACCTTTGTGAAGATTATTGTGCCAGAACGTGCAACCAGAAGGAGAGCAGATTAATTTCCAGGACAGAGCATTGTGGCCAAAACAGCAATCTTTCCCTGAACCCTTTCTTCCTATCCCTCTGTACGACACAGCCACCTCAACTATGCCACCATCCCACTCCACCTCCCAGTAGTGGTTTCCTCTGAGGCCCTTTTTACACAAAGCCTGGTAAAAGTATGTGAATCTGTCAGGGTGATCTGGATGAGCCTGGTCCTTGTCACACCATGATATCTCTTTCTTTGTATCAGAGAGGTAAAGACAAGCTGCTACAGTGTCAGGATCCACCT
>NW_024588015.1:0-1579 GCF_018398535.1 Haplochromis burtoni
GTGTAATCTACAGGTTAATGATTTGCAAGTGTTCTGCAGACCCAACTTTCCGTAAATGACAAAATTCAAATACATTTAAAGATTGCACAATGATACCACAATGTTATTTATAAAAAATGCTAAACCTACATCTGGTTGAAAATCAGTCATTAATAAACTTTGGGAAAACAAACAAAAATAACAACAACAACATAAAACATGATTAGCAGAAATCTTCTTGAAGCCTTGTCGGCATTCAAGTATTCCTGCCCTGAAACACTTGTTTCTTGATTATTCCTGACCTTAATATTAATAGGCATTCCAAGCACACACCCAGGAGCCTACATACATACATACATACATACATACATACATACTATAGCATAACATTTTAAGACATTACCCGAATAAAGAATTAATGGCATCTGATGGTGAGTTTACGGAGTGCAACCAAGTGTTGGGCTTAAAGGCCCCATAGTACCATATCACCTCAGACTCATTATCCAACATTTGCAACCTTGTTATATAGTCCTTGTCTCAGGCCGCCTCCGAACAGACCTTCCAGCTCTTCTCTTCCTTTGTCTTTGACCAACAATTTCCACCACCATCCTGTTGTCCAACACTAGAAGAGGTTGCAATTAATCTGGACCCCAATCAATCCAGTATTGGATTGATTGGGGTCCAGTTCCTCCACTGCATAATGTATGTGGTTGTATAAAATTTGATGGTTTTACACTGAATATGTTTAAAATGTTGACCCCGGGATGTTAAATGATGGCCCTGATGAAGACCAAAAGCCAAAATAGCAAACCACCATTGCAAAAAATACTATATACTATGCACAATGCAACATAGAGGACTCTGTAGAAGTGTAGTTCACAAGGCCCGATGACCATGGAGAAATCATCTGAAGTGGCAACAGCTTGCAATAGGTCTAGGCTGCTGGGTGTTTCCAATCATGCACTTAGTTTTTGTTCTTCACTCACCTTTATCACTCACTACCAATCTGCATTTCATCATTTGTCATTATTAATCTCAAACAAAACTGATTGAATTGAAATTTAATTTTAATGTACAATAGCTCATATATAATTTGACCAAACTTGTCCAGGTTTTCCAAAGAATTTACATTAGGATATGCATGAACTTTACCTGGAACATGTATATGTGTCTCTTTGCTATGGTTGATGTTCATTTGTTGGGGTCTGAAGAGACACAGCAAGCTTACCTGCAATCTCCACAGTCACTCTGCTGCTGACAGTATAGAGGTCATCAGGACCTCTGAGTGTACAACCTGGATGGAGATCCAGTCCAGTTTTCTATGAGCCTGGGCCACAAAAACCAAACCATAATCGGGCCAGATGTGGCATAGAAATAGAACAGATAAAATACAAATAGTACAAATAAATAAATGAAGCAGACAGAAAAGGGCACAAAATATTAAAGTGTGAAACAGAGATGTGTGCAAAAGAGCTATAGCTTAATATGCTGGCTTTATATGCAGGGTAACCTGATGTGCAAAAAATTATTATTACTGTTCAAAACTAGGTCAGCTGTACAAGAGTCTGATGGCAGTGGGGAAGGAGGAGTTGTTGAGTCT
>NW_024588016.1:0-1579 GCF_018398535.1 Haplochromis burtoni
GCACACCTGATATAGGGTGTTGATGTCATTAGACCACACCCCTTCTCATTACAGAGATGCACATCACCTAATATGCTTAATTGGTAGTAGGCTTTCAAGCCTATATAGCTTGGAGTAAGACAACATGCATGAAGAGGATGATGTGGACAAAATACTCATTTGCCTAATAATTCTGCACTCCCTGTATACCTTAATTGATCCATTTTACAATAGACTATCTACAGTGATATACTGCAAGTTTTGCAAGTATAGCAATTGCATTACATACAATGCAGAATAATATGGTAAATTTAAATATTCTTATTTTTTTCTGTTAGGCAGAAGACAAATGTAGAAAGGAAGCATTCAGAAAAGGTTTTAATCTCTCAAGATCACTAACCCTGGTAAATTAATATTTTCATAACCTTTGTTCATTACTTTACATAAATAATCTCTTATTGTAAGAATGATCTTCTTTTGCTGTGGTTTTCATTGTGTTCTTAAGAAGCTGTTACACTCACTGTGCTCTGCTTTTTTCTGGAAAATATTTGGGAACTATTCCAGAAAACCCTAGGAAGAGCTGTAAAAGAAGAGGAAATGGTGAAGGTGGGTCAGCAGGTCTCCAAATTACTGACATGTTGACTGAGAAAGTTTTTAATTCATAAAATTAGTAACTAAAAACCTCCAGTAACATCAACATACCTTTAGTGATCTGATGCACAGAAAATTGACAAAATTCAAAGTTGAAAACAACTAGAAAACAACAGTGTTTACAAGGCAATGTTATATAATTTGTGCTAAAATTTTTATTTTTCTCATTCGGGCAGGAGACGAGTACAAAATAGCAACAAGAGTATTGGAATTGTTTGACAAATACATTCGTCAGTTGGAACTGAAGATGTTATCAGCTGATTTTCCAGAAGTGGGGGAAGTATTTAAGGTTTCTTTGCACTTTATGAAGAACTTCCGAACTTACATGCACAAGAAGATGACTTTGCTACAAGAATAGAGAACAGGAAAGAAACTGGGTGTGATGGGGAGCTTCATAAAATTGTAACAGAAACAACAAATTGAACGGCTTACATTTCTGTCTCTATGTCTGTTCTAGTTTGTGCATATTTAGTTTTTATGAAAACCATTTTTTGTTGTTTCCAAATCATAAAAAACATATTTCCTTTAAGTTATACATATGTGACTTCTTTATATTAATTTGGCACAAAGTTGTAGTAAACTGGGAAGTTATTTTGTTTTACTGATCTTAGCCAGTGATTCTTTTATTTAGACATTATACGTTTCTATGCATTCTAAATAAATGTGGTATGCAAAGAATGTTTCTTGTGCTTCCTTTGTCAAACCCTAAAGTAAAAACAAAAAAAATCAGAGATGATATATGTAGAAACTGTATCATAATCCCCTATTTACTTATAACAAAGACGATGACAGGGTTTTTTTTGCTTCCAATGTTTTGATCATAAATCCTTCAGGTCAAGCATAAATGATGGAATCATTAATCAATTTTTAGATATTTGTTTATATGTCCAAAGTATTTAGATAATTACATATTTCTTCATTTTATTTCTATCTATTTATTTACTCACTT
>NW_024588017.1:0-1578 GCF_018398535.1 Haplochromis burtoni
CGTGCGCTAGTACCGCTTGCCACGAGTTCCCAGAATTCTTTGCGGTTTTACCCCTGAGTGACGTCACATTTTCAATCTCTATAATACTGCGTCATACTCGGAATGAGTTCAAATGACTTGACTCTGCTGTCATACGAGAAGCTGTTCATGCACGGTTTCCATGTTGTACTCAAAGCTACCTTTTACTTTTCCCCTTTAAGATCTTCAAGGCCACTAACTGCTGAACTATTGTGAGGCAGCAAAGGCCATTAAAAGGTCTGATTATTTAGGTTCTGATGTGACTTTCCACAACAGGCCTCCAAGGAACTGACAAACAGCCATGTCAGCAGATGTCCCCTGATGTCCTGACGCTCAGAGACAGTTTGTGATTGTGGGTAAGCAGCACATTGAGCTAATATGTGTCTGACTCTGATTTGAAACCACAGCAGCCAAATATGGGCAGTCTGGCAAATCAATTAATTGCAACATTCATTAACTGATAAGTCGATTGACGGGTGTGTTTCTCACGGCGGAGCTGACGTATAATCAGAGCCACGTTTTAACAGTAAACTACCAAGTTCTCTGTTTACCACCTGATTCACTGCACTGTGTGTGTGTGTGTGTAATACCTGGGTAGTGACATCTCTCTGATTGGGAATGATGAGATTTAGGATATAGATTTTAGGTACTGTAATATTATTTGTTCATAATATTATGAGGCCAGTGAAAGAGCATACATCAGTGGAAGCTTAAAGATAATAAGCTTTAGCTAATTAATTATAAAAATATAGTGTGTAATGATCGATACAGATAGATGCGATTGAGATTTTTATTGAACATTTTGTAAAAATCATTGCTGGCAGTCCTCCAGCCCCCTGACTACTAGAACATATCCCAGCTTAATGAGTAGAATTTTACCCACAAATTGGGAACCAGTACATTCTTACTGGCACTCCTGCTCCACTGGCTGCTTTTCTGCCCCTCCCTCACAGGGGCGGGTGCAGCAGCTGGTACAACACAAACAGTGAAATTAAGGACGTACTAGAGTACTTCACTACATGTTTAAATGTTGCTGCCTGCTGTTAGCTGGCACAAGAACCACCAAAAAATCATTTTAATAATGTTCTGCTACAGTTTCAAATGAGTTAAGATGCTTCTGGTCACTGCCTGAAAGACTGCTGTACTTGTATGCAACAGGATGTCACAAAACACATTATTCACTCACATTTTTCAAAAGTCAAATCTATGAAAAATACCAAAGATGAGACAATTTCATTCCTGTGTCTCTACACCTCTCAAAGGGTAGTTACTAGCCAAAAAAATAAATATGCAGTAGCATGATGTGCAGTGTGTCAAGACATTTGAGGAAACTGGACAATTGGAGGACAAAAGAAGTAGGGGAGACCGGGGATAGTAGTAACATTTTTCACATTTCTGTCTGTAAATTGGAGCTCTTTTAAGGTAGTGGATTCAAAATGTAATGCAAAGTATTTAAATGTCTCTGCTATTAAATAGTGCAGCTATTTTCTCTGCAGCACAATTACCCATTGCATGGTATGGCCTCAAACACAAAGAGTGAAATGTTACAATTAACCCCAT
>NW_024588018.1:0-1578 GCF_018398535.1 Haplochromis burtoni
TCTACAGTGAAGTCAGCATGAAGACTCTCAGCCTGACAGTGGGACTGCTGCTCGTGCTGTTCACCGTTTACCACAGCGATGCCTGTAAGTCTGCTTCTTGTACTTGTGTTAGATCAGTTTTTGAATTTCTGTCTTTCTCTTCATTCAGACACAGAGTGAGACAGAGCGAGGACATCAAACTCATATAAGTTCATGGTCATGAAGACCAGTGTTGATCTCAAGGGGGCTGGAAGTTCTTACCTGTCATTTTCTCATTCTTCAAAATCTGTTTGATTCCTTGCAGAAAAAGTGTGGTCACATGTCCGGCATGTCCTTTATTGAGACAGATTTTTTTTTCCTTAAATTTGTTTTTCTATTTTCTGTCTATTTCTCTTTTATTTCTTTGCTTAATAATCTTGGTCCAAGAAATAAAATAGGAGCCTTTAAACTGTATCTTTCATCAAGATAAAACAGATTGTATTTAGTTGCCTGAAGGAGCATTAACCTTAATTATATCTGGTATGTTGGAGAAGTCATTAGAAGCAGACGCAGCACTGAGTAATTCCTGTTTTTCTGTTACAGCTAAGGCAATGATTTCTCCTGACCTTTGCTGTCTTCGCTTCTTTGACAAACGGATCCCAAAGGCGAACATCGTCTCCATCGTGAAAACTCACAGACAGTGCGCCACACCAGCATTTGTGTAAGTTTGTCTTTCACTGTCTCTTTGATACAATCACTAATGTTTGCCAAGAAATCATCTATAAGTAATGTAAGATCGTCCACATTGATGCCGTAACTCTGCTATTAGCCGTAAAATATGGGAATATGAGAGCAAAATAATGATACTGATTTTTCTGCAGGATCAAGACACCCAGAGGGCTTTTCTGTGTGAAACAGGATGAGGATTGGGCAGTGAGAGAATTTTGCAAAAGAGCACAATAAATGCATCAAAAATCTGCCATGGCTCCAATAAATGTCACAAGCCAGAAATCATCGGTCACTGCATAAAACTGCTTTGTAGACTCGAGGCAATGCTGGAGTTTCAAAGCTCTGCATAAATTACTCTCTTAAATACTGTAACTTTTAATGAAGAGAGAATGAATTTATTTTTTCTGTGTTTTCAAATGTTTGCAAGTCACAAATTCAGTTTAACTATTTGGGTAAAATTTTGAACCTCAGATAAATTAATTTCAGTATTTAGTATATGGACAATTTAGTATATGGACAAAAGTATTGGGACTCTTTGAATTCAGGTGTTTTCAGTCTTGTTGCCACAGGTGAATGAAATCAAACATACTTAACAGCGGGTCATTCTAAAGCACTCCGTGAGCTCGACTGTGGCACTTCATGACATTTCTTCCGTCCTTGATCATCTGTAAATGATATTACAGCAAAGTGAAAGTGCTTAAGAACCACAGAAATACAAAACCACCTCCAGACTTAAAGTCTCCTTGCAGGTTTGATCCACTGTGGTTTCACTTCCTCTGCTATTTATCTCCTTACACACTCATTTTCCTGGCACTAATCTCTAACGCAGAGTTAAAAACAGTTTTAAATGGTTTTGATTCCTCAGACTTTCAGATTATTTCCAGATTCAAA
>NW_024588019.1:0-1577 GCF_018398535.1 Haplochromis burtoni
CATTTTATTAAAGATGAAAGAATTTAGACAGTTTTTAACTCTCAGTGATGCTGCAGTGTTCGTTTGACTTTGGGACCTGAACCTACGGAGTTTTGCTCCGCGAGGCTCCTAACTGCGGTAGCTGTAATGCTACGACAATCCATCAAGCGGTGCGGCTTTGTAGCTTACCAAAGTCATACTAAAACATTTTGTGACAGATGTTTGAGCCTACCAAATAAAAATCAGTTCAAGGTCAGTAAGCACAACCAGAATTCATACTTAAGGCACACCGGATTATAAGAGGCACTGTTGATTTTTGAGAAAATTAAAGGATTTTAAGTGCGCCTTATAGTGCAGAAAATACAGTAATATTAAAATTTAATGATCTGAAACATGTAAGTATGACAAGAAGCTGTCCATGAATCTCAATGAACTGAAGCACAAATGTTAAGAAGACTGTGTGAAACCATCTGAAGAAAGGCAAGGCATGGTTTACAAGCTACTGAATAATGGAATGTCCTTTGTTTTTTAACAGAACTCCATAAAATACTGTGAAAAAGTTTTAATGTACCTTTGAAATCATAGCAGATGCCCACAGAACATACACAGAACCAGGAACACTACTTGATCAAAACTTTCAATACTAAGATAAGAGAAAATCTGATGAAATAAAATTCTGATAAATGACTGCTGTCTTTGTTTCTAGGTAAACACTCATACATGGACAGGACCAAGGATGATAGAGGAGAAACCTGCCAGAAGTCCAAACATACATGCTGAATCCTTCTCTCTCATATCAAAATAACTTTTGCTCTCACGATGTCATCAAGACATGAGGTTCCTTCAGATATCAATGTGGATACGTTCCACGATATCCTCAACTCTTCCTCCCCATCCTCACCAACTCAGTCTTGCAGCATAGACGAGTCGTACAAGTACATCTTCCTTCCCATTTGTTATTCCTTCACATTCATCTTTAGCATCTCTCTTAACTCTGTCATCCTCTACCGTTCTTTCCGTCGGACCAAACGCTGGAATGCCTCTTTAATATACATGGTTAACCTGGCCTCTACAGACTTTATGTACGGCCTGTCGCTGCCATTTCTTGTAGGAAGTTACATAATGCGTGACCGCTGGGTTTTTGGGGACTTCATGTGCCGTGTGGTTCGTTTTCTCTTCTACTTTAACCTCTATTGCTCCATCTTCTTCCTCACTTGTATCTCTGTGCACAGATACCTTGGTATTTGCCATCCAATGAAAGTGATAACGCTGGAGACCAAGAAGGCCGTCAAGTGCACTTGTGTCCTTGTTTGGATAATAGTATTTGCTTTGACTTGCCCCATCTTCCGTTTTGCTCAGACTGGTCATGTGACAAGATTAACAGGGTTTGGAAGCAATGTAAGTACTGACAACCCGAGTAATAGCATATCATCAGAAAATGGTAATGCGGGCTATGGTAAATTGGAAGGGGTAATTGAAGAGTACCAGAACTGCTGGGATGATGCCATCGATAAGGAGTTTCCTGATTATGTACCCTATGGCATCACACTCCATTTGCTGGGCTTTTTTGTGCCATTTTCCATAATCGCTTACTGTTA
>NW_024588020.1:0-1577 GCF_018398535.1 Haplochromis burtoni
CTGGTTTCCTCTTTCTGGTGCAAAGTGGGCAATAAACAAACAAGAGAGATGGACTCGCGACAGAAAAGCCGATCAGCTGATCATTGATCAGTTTCATGATTGAAGTACCAGCAGCAGGAGAGAGAGAGAGAGAGAGAGAGAGGCAGTCGCTAACGCTGGAATGCTTTACAAACATTCAGAGATGAACTTACACACTTGCTTTACTTCTCTCTGGGATCACTTTCTCGGAGATGAAATACCGGTTTGGTAGCGAGGCTACAAATGCTCAACCAGACTGCTGACAGGTCTGGCGCGCCACAGCCGCTCTATCACGTGATGCATACTGCTCCCACGTGCTACGGTTAGGAGTTGTCGCAAGTTCTGTGAGCTGCTTTTTTGATATTTAATGGATCGGATATCAAAAAGAAATAAAAAATGTAATCCGATCCGGATTACATTTTTTATTTCTTTTTGATATCCGATCCAGTAAGTTAGGTCTGATACATAATATCGGATCGGTCCATCTCCAGTGAGGACATATGAGAGCTATCAGAGCAACCCTGCAAAGCTTCCAATGGCTGTGCTAAATTACAACTTTGCAACTGAAGGCAACAGTTTGAAAGAACTGCATGGCAATAATGAAGAAATTGGGTAAGAGAATGTGCAGTTAGAGAAGTCGACACCAAGTATGTGGAGTAATGCCATCGCTGGCATGTTTAATAACTGATCGTGGTTCACATTTCACTTTTATGGAACCACATTTTCTTGGTTCCTGCGTGGACAGAACTCCGGTTCTCAGCGGAGTCGCCTTCTCACAGAATTATTCACTGAAGCTGGTCAGTGTGGACGTTCTTACCCGGCTGTGGATCAATGTCCATACAAGCGCAGTACCACACTATGGATTCAAATACTGGATGGAGCAGCCAAGTACTAGCAACACTCAGTACTACAGATGTTTCTTCTAACATTCATAGTTTCCTGGCCTTTGCACTGGATGCTTGGACCACTGACAGCAAGGCGAGTGCACCAGGGAGTGTCTGGCCTTACTATATCATTGAACCGAACTTTCAATGACTTAGTGGATTATGACTGTTTGTATGTGCATGATGACCAGGTACCCCTATGCCTAACATAAGGATAATTCAGACTATCCACTGAATAATAAAACATTTGGTGAAAGATCGAATCTAAATGGACAAAATGCACAGAACACACTTTAGAAGTTGTTGTTTTTTTTCCTGTTGCATTAAGGGGGCTCTGCTGGGTTAGCTACATTATCCCTCGCACACCAAAATAGCTAACGCTAAAATGAAGTTCTTCCAGTTTTGTTTTCTCTCTCTCATTCTTTCTGTTTGAAAATATCCATCAGTGTGCTTCATAGTTCTGCAACAGCTCACGTTTGGTCACCACGTAACTCAACTGTTAGAACAAAAAAACAACCAAATGCAAAATCAAGTACGTAGTATGATTATGTAACAGGTATTACAATTAAACAACATGAGATATGCATTAAATTATTGTCTCGACGACTTTGGACCAGTATCAGAAAGTTCTAGGTAAGACTATGGAGCCTTGAAAGGATCAGCAGAGAAGGAACC
>NW_024588021.1:0-1577 GCF_018398535.1 Haplochromis burtoni
CCTTTGCCTCCTCCCCAAACTCGCCCTCTCCATGTAAAGCTGCTCTCCGAAGCCCATAAGTAGCCACAGCTGGAGAGGGGCGGTTGCCAAACACATGGACTCTCAAACAATATTCCACAACTTCCTTCGTGATGTCATTGTCTCTAAACCACAGAAATCTGAGGAAGTTCCTGTGGTCTTCCCTGACAACAAAGCTGTGAAACATCTGCTCAATATCTGCTGTGATGGCTACCTGTTCATGCCTAAACCGCATTAGGACTCCCAGCAGAGTGCTATTTAAGTCTGGCCCTGTCAACAGCACATCGTTCAAGGAGATGCCAAGATAAGGAGCGCTTGAATCAAACACAACTCGGATCTGGCCAGGCTTGCGTGGATGATAGACGCCAAAACTGGGAAGGTACCAGCATTCATCTCGATCGTTGAGTGCTGGAGCTGGTTCAGCATGATCTCGATCAAAGATATTCTGCATGAAAGCCAGAAAATGTCTCCTCATCTCAGGTTTCCTTTCTAGAGTTTTGCAGAGACTGGTGAAACGAGTCAGAGCTTGTCCTCTGTTGTTAGGCAGCCGTGGAACGTTAGTCCGGTAGACATTAACTGCTTTCGGCTTGTGAGCTGCACCCAAACAGACGTCTCCAACTACGACCCAGCCAAGGTCTAGTCTTTGGGCATAGGATGCATTATTGGGCCCGTTGCGTTGGTCTCTCACTTTATGGACTTGTAACACATCCCGACCCAGCAGAAGAAGAATTTGCGCATTTGGATCACGTTCAGGGATGAGATGAGTGATAGACTTTAGGTGTGGGTGGTGTTTGACTACATCAGGAGTAGGTATCTCCGATCTATCATCTGGGATATGGCTACACTCAATAAGTGTGGGAAGAGGAATGCTGAGACGTCCATCCAATGGCTGAGCAACAAATCCAACTCCTCTTCGGCCAGATAACTCAGTGACTCCCGCACATGTGCGCAGCGTGTAGGGAGAACCGCTACCCTTGAGGCCAAACAGGTCGAAGAATTTGGACCGAGCAAGAGACCTATTGCTCTGGTCATCAAGTACGGCATAGACTTTTATAGATCTTTCTGGTTGTTCTCTAGGATGCACTTTTATGAGACAGATTTTAGAGCAAGAGCGGGAGTTATTGGCAATTCCACACACTTCTGTGCATTTGGAGATTATGTCAGGAGAAGCCGCTTCATCTTCCTCCCCACCATGCTCATCCTCAGGGTCTTTGACAGCCCATGGAGCTGGTCCTGGATGAAGCGCTGTGACGTGCTTGTCACTGTTACACTCTTTACAGTGAATAATTGTTTTGCAGTCTTTAGCAACGTGTTCAGTTGAGGAGCAGCATCTGAAACAAACTCCCCTATCTCGCAGGAACATTTTGCGTTCATCCAGTGTCTTAGCTCGGTAGCCCCTACACCGCTTGAGAGGGTGGGTTTTTTTGTGAATCGGACACTGTCTGTCCACATCCAACTTACTGCTAGCTGACTCTGTGGGCTTGATGGCAGATGTTGATGTAATCTCTGTTTTGCTGGATGAGACGTGGTTCCTGGAATGCGTGTACCTTTTAGGTGAG
>NW_024588022.1:0-1576 GCF_018398535.1 Haplochromis burtoni
AAAAAAACGTGAACATGTAAAACTGCGGTGTTAAGTAATGCAGTTAAAAAATTTGGGTACGCCTAACTTTTGTGCTTGTACGCCTAAATTTTATTTTTAGGTGCACCAGTGCAACCATGGCAAAAAGTTAGTCTAGAGCCCTGCACATCTCTTTCTATTAAATATGTTTCAGCTGCTGATTGGCTCTTGTTGAGGTGGGGCAACTATGTTTGTTGCAGATTTCAAATGAAATTCTCCTTGTAATATCTCTGTAATGTTTTGGTTTTTTATCATTATTATTGGTTTTCAGTAGTTCTTTTGTAAAAGTCTTTACATAATTATTAATACGAATATTAAAAACAGAGCTTTGACCTCACATGCAAGGGGAATGACCTGTGACCCACAGCCCACCATAAAGAAAATATTAATAATATTACCTTGTCTTTCTTTGTCAGATTGTTCTTGATGAGCTGATACCTTGATGACAACATGAGTGATGAGATTGTCTTCTTCACTTTCTTCTTGATCTGCTGAAGCAATCCAAACTCATAATAATAATAAGGATTAAATATCTAAAACTTTGGTATCTAAACAGGTGTGTAGTCTTGGTGCCATTGGCTTGGCTTGGTCTGTGAGAAACCTTGTAGTTATTTTTGAACAGATTATGTCCTTCAGTGTGCATATTAAACAAAATATGTAACAGTGCCGTTTTCCATGTCGGTCTCAAAGTGATGCTGAAAATCTAAATTCCCATGATGAACTGAGTGTTTCTGTGTCTGTTTAGCTAACTGTGTGTTTTTTACACCTCTCTGCATTTAAATATTATTAATTATTATTCATTGTTAACCTCTGACTCTCTTCCACAACATGCCCTTGTCCTGTCGTCATGCCAACCAATCACAGCAGATGGCCACCCCTCCCTGACCCTGGCTTCTTTCGGTTAAAAGGGAGTTTTTTTTTCCTTCTCGCTGTCACCAAAGCATTTGCTCATAGGAGGTCTTTTGGGTTTTTCAGGGTTTTTAAAAAAAAATAAAAAAAATGAATCAATTATTTCTTATCACAGGGTCTTTACCTTGCAATATAAAGGGCCTTGAGCCCATTGTTTAGATTTAGCACTATAAATATATAAAAAAAGAACTGAATTTCATTTATTTGAATAGATTACATTTAACAAAGTTGTTACTGTGATCATAATGAATGTGAACTGTATTCAACTAAACAAACTTAGACATGGAAGATCAGGAAGTCTGAGTCTCACCTTCAGGTTTCCTGTGAACACATCGTCTCACCAGCAGAACCATTAACACCAGTAGAACCAAAATACAGATTGATCCAACACATGAGAACACAGAGAGAACAAAAGGAGAGCTGGATGTAGGTGGAGGTGTGGTGGTTTGTTCCCCTAAAACAAAGCAAACACAGTCATTAAGTTGTCGTCACATTGTGAATGTTGAAAGCTGCAGAAACACAGACAGGTGAGTGTGTCACCTGTGATAGTGATCCAGCTGGATGGAGACTCTCCATGACCGCTGATGTCACACTTGTAGAGGCCTTCATCAGACCTGGAAACATGCTGGATGGTCATGTGACCTGTAGG
>NW_024588023.1:0-1576 GCF_018398535.1 Haplochromis burtoni
GGGGGGGGGGACTTCATAAATGTTTTTCTTCCACATGACTGCCCCTTCCTGAATCCAATGGAGTTTTTCCTGTATGTGGATGTGGAAGGTCTATGACCGACAACCTACACCAGGGAAACTTTATTGGAGGCAAAAATGAAGACTCCTGCAGAGTCTTGTCAAGGCTCACATAAGGTTTTTCCCACGTTGGCTGACAAGGAAGAATGTTGCCTGTGATGTTGATTAAGTCCTCTGGACAGACCCAGCACAAGGACATGATGATGTGGAATGAATTTGTAAACTACAGTAATGTGCTTTTTGTTTAATTTAAAAATATATATTTTATGTTATTTTTGTTATCTACATTTAGCATTTCATATCACTCTAGCCATGGTAATTTTTGTTGTTAAATACACTTACAATAAATATATCCAGTAAACCACATGCCCTGGATGCTGTCTTGAATTATTTGATGTAGTGTCTAACAAATGTTCTGTGGTGAATATATATTTTACTTGCTGTGTTTATGATGTGAACACATTGTTTGGTTTTGAACACAGAACAACAGATTTTGAGGTAATGGTTTGATTTCAACTGAAAAGTCTGGGGTTTTGTGAATGCAGTTAAGATTTTTGGATTTGTGTTTAAGGCTTTGAGAAAATAGGTGGAGGTTTCAAGAAACGTGAAAAGAACCCTGCAGCATATAAATACAGTTAATAGCTAATACCCTAAAAAATTATTTTCTTCACGGTTAGGTGGTAGAGGTTAGAGTGAGCAAGTTGTCCCAGGCCCACACAAGCAGAAAAAAATGAAAGGGTTGAAAGTGTTCACGTCATTCCAAATTAATCAATTGCCTTGAACTCTCTGAAGTTTATGTTTTGATATGTTACAGTTTTTCTGAATTGCTAAAACACTAAATCCCATTGTGAAAACTAAACTGTGAACTATGAAAACTCTTTCATCAAATCAATCCCACAGTTGCCAAAATCTTAAACACTATTCATCTGGTTAGGACACCATTTGCAACTTTGAATCTCCCATTTACCAAAACTCTAAACACATTCTCAAACACAAAACAAATTTAGCAGTGTGGTGCACTTATACCCAGAATGGTGCATACATGCTACAGAAGTTAAACACAACTAACACACTGTTTTCATCATTAACAAACTACCACTCAAAATTGAAAACTCATGTTGCAACCTCTTCTTCTGCTTTTTGCTAGATTGAATACAGCTTCATGGATGAAGCTGTATTCATGAGGCCTAACCATTGAGTCAAGCTCAAAGATTCTCTTTACACAACAAAGTAGTTTTAGTTCTGTAAATTGAAATAGTATAATGTATACATGTGCTATGTATACAATTATACTTATAACTAAATGGTATTTTGTTTAGAATTGAAAGACGGCCACATGAGTAAGTAAGTAAACTTTATTTATTAAGCGCTTTTCAGACAGACAATCACAAAGCGCTGTACACAAATATTAAAATAAACAATAAAATCAATAGACATTATATACAATGTAAAAGATCAAATGTAAATAATGTAAAAAATATAAAATATGTAGATCAACAAAAGGCTTGTTTGAACAGAA
>NW_024588024.1:0-1574 GCF_018398535.1 Haplochromis burtoni
TATCTGGTAGGGTTTGGGGTGTTAGTTCTAGAAGTTCTTAGTTCTTAGGTAGTAGTGTGTGCTAAAATTATCATTGTAAAATTTTCTATTGTTTTGCCTTTTTCTCATATTTGTTATTGTAAATAGGACCAGATTAATTTAATGCACATTGCTCTTTAGCTTTCACTGTCTAATTTCACTACAGACTATTGTAATTTAACATATTAAAATAAAAGGAAAACAATAACCACCAAATATGGCTTAAACAAACCGAATACTAAGAAAAAATTTCTTCACTACAGTGCCAGATGTTATTACGACTCCTCCACCTCCTCCCACCCCTCCTCCACCTGTGAGCCTGCAGCTTGGTGGCAGGAACGTGACGGTGGTGGGAGAGAGGCTCTGCTGGTCTGATGCTCTGATGTACTGTAGACGTTATTACTGGGACCTGCTCAGCCTTCACAGCCAACAGGAGCAAAGCGAGTTGGAGCAGCTGCTGGGCCTCGTTCCTTTCTCCCTCACAGACCACGTCTGGCTGGGACTGCGCAGGTACTGATAGCTATAGATGCATTTAGCTGATGTACATCACAGATTAAATAATGAGCAGGACATAACATAAATGAGATGGTGCATCTCTCCAATCACAAGTGAAATGGAAAAATGTATTAAAGAACTAGACATAAATATCAAATGAGAACAAAGAAACAGAAGAAACAACCAAATAAATGGAGAAAGACACAACAGGAAAAGCCAGAAAGAAATGTAAACAATGTACGAAGTGGATGAAAATCTCTACAAGTGGTTCAAAGAAGAAACCCTTTCTGACAAATGGACTGATTCTTATACAGCACTTTTTTATTCTCCTGAAGTATTCATCGTGCTTTACACAGCATGCTACACTCACCCAAGCACTTTCTTCTATGATTGTAAGTGCTTACTAACTCACATCCATAATCTGCTGGGTGTATCAAAGGGCAATTTAGGATTAATATCTTGCCAAAGGATATTCGGCATGCAGGCCAGAGGGAGCCAGGGATCAAACCACCGACTACGATAAGTAGATGCGCTGCTCTACCCCAAAATGCCTGCAAAAAAGGAAAATATTTCCCCTTTTTGTGATCATTTTTTTAATTGATGATCATAGAGGCTATCTTTTTACTGTCAGTAAAGCTGGCATATGACTTAATTTTACACTGCTGCAAAATACCAAGAGGTCAGATGGCCCACCTTAATGATTTGAATTTAGGAAATATTCTTAGAAAATGAAGATCTTCAAGTCAAATGCTTTGTGTTCTTGTGTTTTCTCATTTACATTGCTGCCTGTCCCATGTTGCAATACTATACTGCTATGGTAGCCAACGTTTCAAATGAAGGTTTGACAGGTTTGTGAGTTTACACTTTATCCAAAACCTAGTGATGGTTTACTCATTTTTACCACTGGGTAGCTGTAGCTCAGGAGGTAGAGCAGGTCACCTAGTGATGGGAGGGTTAGTGGTTTGATTCCTGGCTTCTCCAGTCTGCATGTCATTAGTGTCAATGTGTGTGAATGTAGTTAAGAAGCACTCAGTCTAGAAAAAGTGTGCGATTAGGAGTAC
>NW_024588025.1:0-1574 GCF_018398535.1 Haplochromis burtoni
AATGGCACCGAGAGCTGTGCTACTGAGCTTCCAGGGGATGGAGAGGAGTAACCTGCTCTGCCTCAAACCTTCAGCAGCATTGGAACATGAAAACCGGAAGGATGGAGGGAGCGTGCCAAGCTCCGGAAGTAATAGTTCTGCTTCCAGTGGTCTCAAGGTGAATGAGCCGAGGGGAGCTCAGGGAAAACTCATTCCAAGTCATAAACACGGGTAAAACAGAGGCAGAATAATCCTCTGCAACGTGGCTAACTCGCTCAGTAGTCTAACTAGCGAGTTGAAGAAAGAAGAATCCGAGGGCGTTTCTTCACTCCAAGAGGAGGTGGCAAAGAGGCCTGAAGCGTGACAGGCTGAAACTCGAGTCTGAAGCTAAAAGGACAGTTGAGTTGTGGGGAAATTGGTAAATAAAAGGGGGTGTTGACATGTATGACTGTTACTACATGTTTGTTTGTTTTTTGACAGACGGGGGAATTGCCCAGACGCAGAGGTCTACCCGCTCGAGAGTCCAAATTGATTGAGTCGCCAGACGGGAGGGCTCAAATTGCTAAGGAACAGCAAGTAGATGATTGTGTTGCTTGTGCTATTCCCAGGCCTCGTCTGTTTACTGAGCCTGCGGCTCTGTATCCAGAGGATGACTGGGGTTATCAGTGCATTTTGAAATTAACTAGAGAGGCTGTGGACACAGGTAACTGCAGCACCTTATTAGGTTTATATTCGCAAATTGACAAACGTACGCAAACACGTCGATCCACGCCTAAACGAAATATTTACACGTCTTGAATTTGCGACGGACGTGGTGAAAACACTTTAACAATGCATGTACATTCAGGTGTGAACACGGCGCTGGAGGATTGGATGACGTCTGTTTTTGGGCAATGGAAGGGTGTGTTTATGTCTGCCATGTTTTCTCTTATAGTTTTTCTAGGTATATTGATGATCGGGTGTTGTCTCATTCCTGTGGTAAGGCAGGCGTTGGGTAATCTGGTAAGCAGGGCCATAGATTCTGGTTCAGCTGGTTCAGCTGGTCCGGGACATATGATGCCGTTGCGAGAAGCCGCCTGGACGGAGGAGTGACACCATATCTGGGTAAAAGTTGGCCTTTTTTCTAAAGGCCAAAGAGGAGGAGTGTGCCCAAGAGATATTTTATTTTGTATTCTTATGACCACAGTTATAATCAGAATTATCATTGATTAATCATTTACCATTGTTGAATCAGTTGACAGAATAATCTTTGAATCACATCTATGTTACTCTGAGCAAATATTAATGCACACAGATTATCAGTACTCTAGTCAGTCTATTGAGGTTCTGTATTATTCTTGTTATCTGTTTAAGTTGTTGCACATCATTGCAATCACACCGCTCAGACCCACAAGTCCTGTTGGACCCACAGGAACACCTATGCACGGCTCCTCTTTGTAGACTACAGCTCGGCTTTTAATACCATCCGGCCATACAAACTCCGTCCCAAACTCCACCAACTGGGACTTAACTCCTCTCTGTGCAACTGGATTGTGGACTTCCTCACTAACCGTAGACAGAGTGTCAGAGTGGGTAAGAACACCTCCTCCACCCTT
>NW_024588026.1:0-1573 GCF_018398535.1 Haplochromis burtoni
GTGACTGCTAACTAGCTAATTAGCAAAAGTCATTGATGTTGATAACTGGGAAAAGTGAGAACTTCATGGTTCTACTAATGTATAGAGGGGAAGAAATTATTTTAGGAATTTAATAAGTAATATATCAATACCTATGTGTCACGGTTCTGGGTCGGTTCGACCCAGCATTTTGAGTTTATTATGTTTTAGTTTATCTCTTGAATGATCGTCGTGTTACCTTTGTGATTTGTTGGTTACTATTTAAGTTCCATCTTTCTGTTTACTCGTGGTTAAGGATTTTTGCCCTTATGTTTTGTGTGAGTTTAGTTCTGTGTCCTGTCTGCGTCCTCGTGTAGTGATCTCTTGTTTCCTGTTTTATTGTGGTCTGTCTCATGTGAATGTGTTCAGTTGTGTATCCACCGTGCTCCTTCTGTGTGTTCTCCCTGCTGTTCGTCGTCGTTCTCCGCTGCTCATCCTCCTTCATGTTCATGTCCTGGTTTGTGTTCACTAGCTTAGTTGTTCTCAGTTTAGATAGCCTTCTGTTCCGTTTGCTCTTTGTCTATTTTTATTTTGTGTTCAATAAACCACCTCACCTTCACGAGTGCCTGCGACTGGATCCTCCTTTAATATTTCCACACGGCACACTCTACTCGCCGTGACACTATGTTTTACAGTTGGCTCCATTGTACACTTTAAAGGGTTTCAGGCAAAGTTACACTAACCCTAGTTTAAGTCTCAGACCTTCCTTGCTGACGCTAACAAATGCTAATGTTAGCCTCGGTTGATTACAGCTACTAGTAAAGACTTTTAGCTAGCTGACCAACATAGATTTGGTGGTTAACAGACTATAGTGGTAATATTATTAAAAGTTTAGTTTCACCTCAGCACATTTATCATTATGTCCATTTTGTAGCACATAGAAATGTTTAGTTAATATTTACAGACACACATTTTCCCAGTAACTGTTTTTACTCAAACATTTGTTGAAAATGTAATTTATGAAATGCTGAGCAGCATTTCTAGTATGTGGAATATTTCTATCACCCCGTTGTGCTAATGTGATTAAATACTAATAATTATAACTAAAAAAATAAATAATAAATCAGTAATAACTATATTTTGATTGAAGTATAATGTAAGCGCAGTGCTGGTGGGCAGGGGTTTTATATGCCTTGTGGGGGATACTGACATAATATAAACTGTTATGTCTAAATCAAGCTTTTAGCCAAATATAAGCAGAGATATTTGTATCTTTCTTGAAAATTTTGATCCTTAGAGATTATTTGAGAAATGGATCAACAGCTATCACTACTTGAAGCACTCTAAATCCTGCAGTGGAAAAATATCACTTATTTTACCTGTGATCATACAGTTTGGTTTTCCAGTGCAGAGCAATAGCCAAGAAAAGGAAATACTTCACAGAGTACTTTTTTACTTAAGTAAAAAACAGAAAATGTACTGGCAGAAAAGTACCAGGACATTTTCCGCTTTTCTATGGATTTTTTTTTACAATGTATTTTTACAGTGACAGTGGTCTGACGGTAAATAATGTCTGCTGTTCTTTTGCGCATCGTAAAGGTCACTGTTCAAGTAT
>NW_024588027.1:0-1573 GCF_018398535.1 Haplochromis burtoni
AAGTTCCCATTCATTTTACCTGAATCCCTGAATATCTCACTTCATAATCATTTATTTTCTTAATACATTAATTTCAACTTCCTGTGTCTCTTCCTCACTTTTTTATTGGGATTGTTGTCCCTACAAAAGCACCCCACTGTGACTGTGAGGGCTTGTTAGTAGTTGTTACTGATTGTACTGCTGACAGTGCAGTGACAGCAGCCCCAACAGCTAACATACCGATTCTTTTGATTTTACTATTTTTTCTTTTTGTTTTTTGTTTTCTCTTAACTTGTCAACTCTTATCCTTTCTCATTTCTTCAAAATTAAATTCTGTTTTTCAAGGTGCGTATCGCAGATACGTGAGGGCCCGGGTGCCTTAAGATATATGGCGTAGCAGCAGTTCAGCTGCCCAGTTCAGCCCTGGTGTCCTGGTTCTGTGTAGGCAAAACTGCCCATATCATCAGCCCTCGTTCAGTGTATATGACTTGTGTGCTTAATTAGTTTGAGATGCTCTCCAAATGTGGTGCTGTTCATTATTTGTATTGACCATATTTGTTCAGTCTTTTTCTAATTGCACTTAGATGAATATTAATATTTAACATGCTAACTGAGGCCTTTGGAGTCTTGTAGTTCCTGGGGGGATTTGCAGTTTCTCTGAGCCTTATGTGGTCTGACTGGGGTGAATTGTCTGGGACGTCTACTCCTATGAAGATTGGCAACTGTTTTGAATGTTTTTCACTTGTCATCTTTGTTTCATCTTTCTCATTGTATAATGATGGACTTCAAATTGTGTGAAGAAAACACTTTAGTGTTAAAGAGTCCAAATCTGGTACTTTAATACAATTGAGAGGTCATACAGAACAAATCATGTCAAACAGTGAATCTGCTCTTTACTTAAATAGTTCATTCCTACCTGAAAGGCTGAAAAAAGATTTTAATTTTGTGAGACTTTCTCCAGACAAACTGCATTCAAAGCAGCTCAGTTAAACATGTGACATGGCTACATATTATTATATGTTCATCAAAAACCTGACAGTGCTGACAATGAAAGCAGAGACAGGTGACAGTGTTAGTGGTTATTTTGTGGTACAGACAAAAACCTAACAGAAGACAAACCTGCAAACACAATGGCTTTGATGTTTTTATTAGTGGCACCCAAAGCACACAAAGTAATACAATGTCTAACAAAGTTATCAAAAATAGCACCCTTTAAGTGGGTGATCAGTAAATGCACACTCGTGGGCTTTTGGACATAGCAGAATTTTTAAACGGTTGCGTCATTTTTTGCAGGTTTTTGTGACAGACGTACATCATTACCAAATATGTTTTAATTCAAAAGCTTGAGAATTTCTACTTGAGCTTTTCAATTTCAATTGATTTCAATTTCTACTTATTTCTACCTTTATTTTATATTCCAATGAAGCGAGTGTAACCCACAGACAGATCCAGATGCTGCAGTTTCTCTGCTGTGATGGTAAAGTAATATCACTGGATTTGAAATCATCATGGTAACAAACGTTTCTTTATTGAGCATACCGTGGCTCAGTGGTGGAGTAGAGGTCAGCTGTGTGGTTCTCACTGAAGTGCAGTC
>NW_024588028.1:0-1573 GCF_018398535.1 Haplochromis burtoni
CACACAGGAAGTTGACAAACTAGATGAAACTAGAAACTACTTCCTGTGCTTAAACAGGCAGATGTACAGACACAGCTTTGCTTTCAGCTCTGTGGGTCTTCAGGTTTGTGTCTGATTGGTCTGATTCTGATTTCCTGTCCAACCTGTTTAGTCCCAAAATAAAAGAACTTCAGATCTTACTTTCAATAACACACAGTACAGAAAAAAGTACCAAGCAGGTAGCTGGTAACAAAGATGTGTTTTCAAACAGTTTCAGTAAACCATCCTGTTAAAACTGTAACTGTGTTTAACAGGAACATGAAAGCACCACATGATGCTGCTGTCTCCTGTGTCTGTACAGAGTTTGAAGAAGAAAGCTGAATCTTCTTCAGTCACACAATGTTCCTCTGTCTCTGCATCTGTTTCTCTGACTGCAGCTGTCCAACTCTGCAGCACGTTAACTCTGCTGATCCTCTTTGAATCCTGGATCAGGAAGTAAAGCCGCTGAATAATTGGTGGGGTTTTTTGCTTTTTTTTACTGTAGCAATCAGAATTATTGTCTGAAGGCCAAGAAAGATGCCCAACAGATTTATTTAATCCAGGTGGATCATTATGGCTTTGCCATATTGGTCGACTTGATTGATCTTTGTTATTATTATTTGTTTATTCATTTTAAGTTATTACAAAATGGACAGACATGGACAGACATGACAGGGGGAAGAGAAAGAAGAAAAGGGAGGGAAAGAAAACAGAAGGGAAGAGGGACAGTGAGAAAAGGCAAAAATAAAAATCTGCTGGATCACCTGTTGAAAGAAAAAAGAGAAAACAAGCAAAAAGAGAGCAACTCAGTACGGAGACCACAGCAACAACCTTCATAAGTATAAGTAACTAAATGTACTAAAGTAATACTAAATATTAAATGTTATTGGGCAACGCGCAAGACCGACAGCACACAATATGCTCTGAGGTCGCAGCCAAGAAAGGTATAGTTTGTGTCTGTGTGCCCACACCTGTGTGGATGAGCGCGCTTGTATTCAAACGGTTTCTCAGTAAAGCTATCTACTAGAGGGTGTGGGGAACCATAGGCCCCCCAGGGCCCCAGAAATCCAGAGCACGAGAGCCCAAGGAGGACCACCAGAGGGGCAGCTGCGCCACCCTCCCAGAAAGAGCTGACAAGAGCTTAGGGGTCACCCGGCAGCCACGGTGCAGAAGCCACAGGGAGCTGCGGTTACGTGCCCGCAGGCTCTGCCGGCAGCTAGCCATGCCAGGGAGGATGGAGGGACCCCCACCCCTGGGAAGGGGCCCAACCGAGCCACGGGTGCCAGGCCCTGTCAAGCCAGCAGCCCAGGATGCTGAGAACCACCAAGGCACCGACGGAAGAGGGCATCAGCCACCAGCAGGGAGTGTGGTGGGGGAGATAGGGCCCCACACCTGGGAGTGCCTGAGATGTTCCCAGAGAGGTGGAGTCTAAGACCCGACCTGATACACAGACATAGACAAACAGGCAAACACAGATACAAGCATGCATTCCCACCCTCATGCACACATATACAATGCCCAATGTGGAGACAAACAGAAATGAACAGTGTACACA
>NW_024588029.1:0-1573 GCF_018398535.1 Haplochromis burtoni
TGTTATTCACATGCATGTCAACTAGGGCTGTGCATATCGAACTGATAGAGACTATGTCTGCTGATAGTTTTATCAATGCATTAAGAAGGCTCTTCTCTATTCGGGGCCCAGCCAAGTTTCTGCGCTCAGACAGAGGCACGAATTTTGTGGGCGCTTGTAAGGAATTAGACCTAAACGCAGGAAACAAAGCAGTAGGAAAGTACCTGCAAGAGAGAGGGTGTGTTTGGACTTTCAATCCCCCTCATGCGTCTCACATGGGAGGCTCGTGGGAGCGCCTTATAGGCGTTGCCAGGCGCATTCTGGATGCAATGTTGTTACGAACTGAACAAACACGTCTTACTCATGAAGTGTTGTGCACCTTCATGGCCGAGGTGATGGCAATTATTAATGCAAGGCCTCTTGTCCCCATATCCACCGACCCTGACAGTCCTGCAGTACTCACTCCAGCAGTGCTACTAACGCAGAAGATGAGTGCTGTGTCTGCTCCACTTGAGAACTTTTCATCAGGGCAGTTGTTTGGGAAACAATGGAAACATGTTCAACACCTTGCTGATACCTTTTGGAAAAGGTGGAAAGGAGAGTATTTGTCCACCTTACAAAGTCGTGCAAAATGGACAGAGACTAGACCTAATGTCAAACAAGGAGATGTGGTCCTGCTAAAGGACTCCCAAGCCAGCAGGAACGAATGGCCCATGGGACTAATAGTAAAAACATTCCCCAGCAGCGACAAGAAGGTCCGGAAAGTGGAAGTGCGGACTGTAAAAGATGGGACTGTTAAAATGTTTCTCGGACCAGTTTCAGAGATTGTTATTTTGCTTGCAGAGACTGAATGAATATTCTTCAATGCTAAATGATGTTTGAATATGTTGTATTGATGTTTATTGTGATATAATGTGTGTATATCAAGCGGGGAGTGTTATGCCTTTTGGTCAAAAGTCAGTAGTTAGTGCATAGTCTGATTAAGTTACATAAGCAAAGTGATAAATAAGTTCAAAGTTAAGAAATATTATAAGTGATTCATGCTAAAAACAGTTAAAATGTATGGGTTTGTAATTTGCTCAGAGTGAGACATCGTTATCACAAGCGATCTTTGCATTGTATGTGCGGAAATGGGAGCGAGGGAGCGCTCTGATCATTAACCTATCTTTGACGTATTTTCTCCGTTAATGCCGTGAAAAGTGTTTCGGCAGTATTAAAAGAGTGAACGAGTTCATGTACACGCTAAGAGTGCCCTACACGTTTGTGCCTTGGGAAACGTTCGTCTTTGTGAGTATTAATATGTTCAGAGATAACTTTTATATGTGTTTACCTGGAGTGAACTGCGATGTTGATGTAACGCACGTGTTAAGCTAGGCTAAGTTTGTCATTAAGATGTGTATTAGCTAGCAATTTATTTTCATTTTCTGTATGTTTCAGTTACAAATAAGAAATAGCAAGGAGAAGCCTTGAGAGAGATAAGACTTTAAAGGATCTTCATTAAAAGCAAGAAAAGCAAGCCTTGTGTGGAAGATCTCCTCTATTTTGTTCGCTAGCTGTCTAGCTTCACATGGTCACGTGTCGTGAGGGCAGCATA
>NW_024588030.1:0-1572 GCF_018398535.1 Haplochromis burtoni
GGGATGATGCAATGATCGGGGACCATTCTTCATTTCGTTGTTCTCGTGACAATGACAAAGTTTCTGATTCTGATTCTGACAAGTCAAGAAAAAGAGCAGCACAGTATTTTTTGCAGTCCATTGAATCAACAATGTCATTAACCACTTTAATAGCAGCAGTTATTGTGCTGTGTTGTTTTCTGAATTCTGCTGCTGGGAATAAAGCTGCCGCACTGCATTATGGGACAGAAAGCAGCACCTCTGAGGATACTGCAATAGCAGGGAGTACACACAGGGCTTTAGCAGTAATGTTTGCAGGAAAGTACTACGACTGAACCATCATCAGTATTCTGCAGGTCGACCTCGGTTACCATGGAGACCTGTGTGCTGATGTCACTGTGTGTCATCTGACATTTACTCAGACGGCTTCTTCAGTTAAACTGGAGCAGCGAGTTCACACAAACACACCTTTGAAACGACCACTGAGCTGCTGTCAGTCGCTCTCCGTGTACTGAAGCTACATCACGTTTGAACTTTGAACACAAACATCAGGGTTTCCCACTGTTAGTCAAACCCAGGACTTTGAGTTCTGCCTCAGAGGCCGCCTCAGCTTTCAGCACGAGACCCTGTGTGCCAGAGGTGGAGCAGGCGTCCTATTACAAGCTTGATTTCATCATAATATCACAAAAAACACAAAACATGAACATTTCCTTTTTACAAACCGGCCCTGGAGCATCCCAGCAGCTTTCAGACACGTACAGCAGCAGTGTGAGCGGCACCATCAGGATCTGTGCTGGATGCACTCGGGGATCGACTCCTAATGTCTGCTCACAGTCATTTACACACACACACAACGCTCTGATGTCAGGTGACAGCAGGTTTATGGTCACAGAGCAGAGCGGTGATAACGCCGCCCACCCTCGCTGCGTTCTCATGACCTCGGTGACAGCGGCACAGATGTTGCGGCGAGCACGCCGATGCTCACGTCACGAAGCGGGATCGGCGACAGCTGCAGCATTGTTCTGTGTGAGCGCGGCACGGACTCGAACCTTCGGCCTTCCAGCTGCACCGTCGTGCACATTAACATTTGTGTGCTGCATACGTGTGAAAGTGTGTGACCTCTGACCTCTGGCGTCTCCAGATGACACGCATGCAGACGTGAGCCAACTGCGAATGGCTCGACTGTGAGCGCGCCGCTTTCTAATGCAAAGTGAGCTCATAGCAGCTATTAGAGCCTTTGTAAACTCCAGACACCAGGGGTCAGAGGTCACGCTCTCATATGCAAACCAGCACATATATGCACCAGCACACACACACGGGCATCTGGCAGACCAATTATGTGCGTGCATATGTTAGTGTGATGATGGGGCAGCATATAAGATGCAAAGTCATGGGAACTAATCACACACACACACACACACACACACACACACACACACACACACACACACACACACACACACACACTGGGGTAACTGGTTCCCACAGACGGCCCAGGCCCTGTGCTGGGTAAGAACCTTGTATTTAGGCGTCCTGCCCTTCAGTACAGTTTCAGACCTAAATGACCCAAACAAGGTGAGGACACGCCTCCTC
>NW_024588031.1:0-1571 GCF_018398535.1 Haplochromis burtoni
GAAATAAAGCACCGAAATGTGCGCTGCTTTTCGGTCTGGTTACTACCGTTTATGTCAGAACCAGTGCCACCATGGCACCGGACACCGGTACCCATCCCTACTTGTTAGCGAGTAAAAGACTGCTTGAAGATATTCTGTCTTGGTTTTCGTTCTTCACGAGGAATACGTCTCTAGGCTAGCGGAGCCTGTGGAAGCCCAGACTCAACAATGGTTGTATTTTTCTCTTTAAATAACAGCTAGTCAAGTTAACGAAAAAATGTGAGATTAGTTTTTTCAAATTAGCGCACCAAATCGCTACCTTATCATGGTGGAGAGGTTTGTATGTCCCAGGGATCCCAGGGTCTTTGTTGTTGGGATCTCCCATGGCAAATTGGTGCTGGGTGAGGGCCCAGACAAAGAGCAATTCAGAAGACCCCTACGAGTGTACAATCAAGGGAAGAGTTCACCCGGCCCAGATTCGGTTACCAGGGTCCCCTTGAAGTCAAGCCCAGGAAGATGCCCGAGTGCAGGCGTCTGGTGGCCAGCGCTTAGTTCACTGGCTCCCAACATTGGCCCACCCTCCTGCAGGCCCACCACCCGCAGGAGGCGCTGTAGGTGTCGCATGCAATGCGTACTGGACGGCGGCCAGGAGAAGAGAGCCTAAGAGTCCCTAAGTTTTCTAAGAAAACTAATAACCAATTCCAATATTCTTCTCTCGTTTGTGTAACTGGATCATCTTTGTGTCCTTTATGTTTTACATCACATTTATGCGGAAATATATATTTTTTTAAAAATCATAATAAAGTGGTCACAAAATGTCAAACACCCATAAATGAGTCAGCAGATCTCTTACATGGTCAGCTGGGGTCCATGACTGAAGACCATTGTTGCTGCAGGTTCATTACTGAAGCCTGGAGGTCTGTCTCTGGACCAGTCACTCCTCATAGACACACAGCTGGGTACTGGAGACTGTGACCTCTGACCTCTGCAAACACACATATGTTACATTCATAACACATCAGTCCCTAAAACTCTAAAATATTGAGCTTCAGACTCTGCTGTATGTAATCAAAGTGATGTTTATTTTGTGTTGCAAATTATTAAATTTAAATATAGTTTTAGTTGAATATGAGAAAATATTTTTGTCATGTTATGTCCTAAGTTGAAGGCATTGTATAAGTTTTTGTTCAAATTTAGATCGAATGATGAGGAAAGGATTAAGACGTCAACCTGTGGGTGTAGGGCTAAATGAGGATATACTTCTGCCTGCTCCGTTTCAAACAACTGAATGGAATGATATTATGCATATTATGCAACAACCTTTGAACTCTGAGTCAGCAGATCTCTTACATGGTCAGCTGAGCTCCATGATTGAAGGACATTGTTGGAGCAGGTTCATTACTGAAGCCTGGAGGTCTGTCTCTGGACCAGTCACTCCTCACAGACACACAGCTGGATGCTGGAGACTGTGACCTCTGACCTCTGCAAACAGAAACAGATTACCTTCATAACTAGGGATGGGTATCGTTTAGGTTTTATCCGATTCCGATTTGTAAAAAGATAACATATACATACACACATATATATACACA
>NW_024588032.1:0-1570 GCF_018398535.1 Haplochromis burtoni
GACAAATGACAGGAAACTGGACCACGCCCAACCAGACACTCCCACAGCATATGACAGTACCTCCCCCTCAAGGGCCGCCACCCGGCGACCCCCCAGACCGGGCCCTGCGAGGGGAGGAACGAAACGCAGCAATCAGGGACGGGTCCAGAATGAGCGACCGGGGAACCCAAGAACGCTCCTCAGGCCCATACCCCTCCCAGTCCAACAGGTACTGGACACCACGACCACGGCGGCGCACGTCAACGATCCGCCGGACTGAATAGGCCGGATGACCGTCCACGAGCCGGGCGGGAGGCGGGGGAACAGACGGCGGACACAGAGGACTGCTACGGACCGGCTTGACCTGAGAGACGTGAAACGTCGGGTGGACGCGCCAGGAGGCCGGGAGCCTGAGACGGACCGCCGAGGGGCCGACGACAGCAGTGATCTCATAGGGGCCAACATAGCGGGGAGCCAACTTCCGAGAAAGCGACCGCAAGGGGATGTCCTTGGCACAAAGCCACACCCGTTGACCAGGCCGATATGTCGGAGCGACAGAGCGGCGACGATCCGCATAATCCCGTTGCCGGTCGACAGTCGCAAGGAGAGCCCGTCGGACCCTCTGCCACACCCGCCGGCAGCGTTGAAGGTGATGCTGGACCGAAGGAACAGCCAAATCCGTCTCATCCTCTGGGAACAACGGTGGCTGATACCCCAGCGAGGCCTCAAAGGGTGACAAACCCGTCGCTGAAGACGTGAGAGAATTATGGGCATACTCCACCCAAGGCAACTGAGACGACCAGGCTGCCGGGTTCAGTGACGAGACGCAGCGAAGAGCGGATTCCAACTCCTGGTTCAAACGCTCAGTCTGGCCATTGGTCTGCGGATGGAAACCAGAACTCAAGTTGACCTTGGCACCCAGGGCCGTACAGAAGGCCCTCCACACTCGGGAGACAAACTGAGGCCCCCTGTCAGACACAATCTCCGAGGGTATGCCATGAAGACGGAACACATGATCCGTAAGGATCTGGGTGGTCTCCGCAGCCGTCGGCAGCTTGTCCAGGGCCACGAAGTGAGCCGCCTTGGAAAACCGATCAACTATGGACAGAACCACCGTCTTCCCCGAAGAGGCTGGGAGGCCGGTAACCAAATCCAAGGCGATATGAGACCAAGGCCTATGCGGGGTACTCAGCGGTCGGAGTAAGCCAGACGGGGGCCGATTAGAGGTCTTGTTACGGGCACAAACGGAACAGGCAGCCACATAAGCCTTCACATCCTTGTCCATAGAACGCCACCAGAAATACCTCTTCAACAGAGCCGTGGTCCTACTCACTCCCGGATGGCAAGTAAACCGGGCTGTATGGATCCAATGGATAACAGCCGACCGGGCGGCAGAGGGCACAAAACGCCGACCGGGTGGGCCAGTTCCCGGATCAACGTCGTCCCGTAATCCTTGGCGTATAGCCTCCTCCACATCCCAGGTGAGGGAGCCGATCCTGCAGGTGGAAGGGAGAATGAGCTCCGGGTCCCGGGAGTCTGAGTCCGAGGAGTACTGGCGAGACAGAGCATCGGGTTTAAGATTCCTGGAACC
>NW_024588033.1:0-1570 GCF_018398535.1 Haplochromis burtoni
TGCTAGCTAAAATTCGCTTGCTAGCTAACATGTATGTTGTCCTTTCCTTAGGTACACCGTAGCAGAGATCCTGGCCATGCTGCAGGACTCTGAAACTGTGGCGGACATCACAGTTGTGCCTGAGTCAGAAATGCACGCACATGACACAGACTGTGACAGTGACCAATCTGATGATGAGGCCACTGGTGACCATAACCGCCTCCCATCAAGAATACTCAAAGGTGAAGGCTTTCTACCTAATTCGGACATGCAGCTGCCAAATCCCCCCGATGATGATCCTGGGTGCTCATCCTCAGTGAGTCAGACAGAGACTAGAAAGGTCAGTGGCACAAATGAAAAGGTGACCAGTCAGATTGTTGGGCCCATGCTCCACAAAACTAAGAACCAAGACAGGAAATTCAAAAAAATCAAAATTGCGGCCAAAGCACCAGCACAAGCCAACAAAAAATATCAGATCCCTCACTATGTCCCCAAAGAACATGATCCTGGCTTCACATCAGATGATCCAGTGGATATCTTCCTCACATTTTATCCCAAGTCCCTCAGAGATGTCACACTGGAAATGTCCAATCTCTACGCTGAACAAAAAGGGAAAACGCTCAACCTGACTGAGGATGAACTTCTTACATTCTACGGTATTCTGTTGATCAGTGGATACAACACAGTCCCAAGGCGGCGTCTTCTCTGGTCAGACGATTGTGATGTCAGCAACAATGCTGTAAAAGATGCCATGCGGAGGAACAGGTTTGATGAAATTATGTCTTCTGTTAATTTAGTAGACAACATGAAGATCACAGCTGACCCGTTCTTCAAGGTGCGTCCCCTTTTTAAGCATCTAAATGACATCAACAACGCAATCCCGATAGCAGAACATGTGGCAGTAGATGAGATGATGATTGAGTATTTTGGAAGGCATGGGTGCAAACAGTTAATTAGAGGGAAGCCTATTCGTTTTGGGTATAAAATATGGAGCTTAGCATCCTCCTCCGGGTTTGTCCATCAGATGGAGCCATATGTAGGAAGCCACACACATCTGGTGGAAACTGGACTTGGTCAGGGTCCAAGTGTGGTTCTTGGCCTGGCAGAGAAAGCTGAAGTGCCACCTGGAGTCAAGTTTTACCACGACAACCTCTTCACAACCCTGTCCCTGGTGGATGAGATGACCCTGAGAGGCTATGGCAGCTGTGGCACGATGCGACAAACTCAGCTCCATAACATTCCCTTCACAGCACCCCAGACCTTCAAGAAGACACCCAGAGGAGATGCTGAGTATCTGGTTGAGGCAGAGAAGCTGATTGTAAGGTGGAATGACAACAGCGTGGTCACCGTGGTGTCGAACATGGAGAGGGAGTTCACCGAAACTGAGGCGAAGAGATGGAATAAACAGAAGCGGACTATGGACAAGGTCAGACAGCCCAAGTGTATCCAGGACTACAACACACACATGGGAGGAGTGGACCTGCATGACCAGTTTGTCAGCCGCTACAGAGTCAACATCCGGTCCAAGAAGTGGTGGTGGCCATGCTTCAGCTGGGCCCTGAACAGTGCCATGGTGAACAGCTGGTGCTAT
>NW_024588034.1:0-1570 GCF_018398535.1 Haplochromis burtoni
TACGCACACACAAATTCTTTTTACACATACAAATCTTTTTTACACATACAAATCTTTTTTACACATACAAATCTTTTTTACGCACACACAAATCTTTTTTACACATACAAATCTTTTTTACGCACACACAAATCTTTTTTACACATACAAATCTTTTTTACAAGTACAAAATATTTATGACCACATTTTGAGCCCATAGAATCCTTGCATCAGATGCAAAATTTTGAAGGAGAGATCAAGGAGCTGAACGACAAGTCACTCCCCAATTTCGACTTTATTCTCCGAATCATCAATTAGGTATAGTTTTCAATATGGCCCTGATACCCCCTGGCGTCCCGCATATGTCTGAGCAAAGATCATTTTATTATTTACACGTGGTTCTAATACGCACAAACGCGAAGTTTTAACCCTTTAAACCCTGACCTAATTTAGCCTTTTAACCAGGGGTAGGCAACTCCAGGCCTCAAGGGCTGGTGTCCTGTAGGTTTTAGTTGTGTCCTTGATCCAACACAGCTGATTTAAATGGCTAAATGACCTCCTCAACATGTCTTGAAGTTCTCCAGAGGCTGGTAATGAACCAATCATTTGATTCAGGTGTGTTGACCCAGGGTGAGATCTAGAATCTGCAGGACACCGGCCCTCGAGTTACCTACCCTTGCTAAAAATGCTAAACGTATCCGGTGACGTGTTTAATTAAAGTGTTAAGCACGATCGTGATTCGTCACAAAAGTCGGAAAATCGAGCTTGATACTAAAAAAAAAAAAAAAAATGTTTCGTCCTGGGAAATTAAACGAAATATTTTTAAATACTCTCAGGAATAATAGGCTCTGGTGTGTAAAGGCCTTTAGACTGCAGAGGCAAAGAAAAAGATGAACAGGAGGCCAATTAACTGTGAGCCCACAATACCCTAGATCAGCGCTCCCCAACCCCCGGTCCTCGGACCGGTACCGGTCCGTGAGTCGTTTGGTACCGGGCCGCGAGAGTTGAGACTCAGGTGAGAAATGTATGGTTTTCAGGGTTTTTATCGGTTTTCAGCGTTATTTTGTTATAGTTTCATTATTTCATCATTAACTCAGTTTTCCTGGGTCTTTTCACATGTGTTATGAATAAATCTTCTTTTTTTTGGCACCTACTAGTTTTAGTTTGTTGTATTTATCCGCGACACCTTAAAGGCAGGTCCGTGAAAATATTGTCGGGCATAAACCGGTCCGTGGCGCAAAAAAGGTTGGAGACCGCTGCCCTAGATACGTCTCCATTTCATGTGCTGGTTATCATCATAATCGTAATGGCTGCTAAACTGTGACTTACACTGAGCTCGTACTACAGTAACTTTTCCTCAGTGTGATTGTTTATGGACTAGTGTAACTTCTAGATGAAGCACATCAGTATATTTTGGATGAGAGGGCAGAGTGACTTTGACCGAGGCCTCATGACTTCATAGGTGTCGCACGAACACGAGAAGAGCAGCGTGAAATTCCGGGTGTGCTTTGGTGTCATATACGGACAGAAAACCGAAAGGAGCGCGTATAAAGGCGTGGACCCGCTCATGGTATTCAGATGATTATCTCGA
>NW_024588035.1:0-1569 GCF_018398535.1 Haplochromis burtoni
TAAACTTTCCCTATTCAAACATGCACCATGGTGTGGTCTTTCTTTGCTTATGACTTCTTGATGTTGGTAAACACAATAAGTGAGAAGTATATATAATATACATATGTTAATGTACACCACATTATGGAGAATGCTTCTGCTCTGAGATCCTGCCTCCATGTACTTATGCAAATAATCACTAGACAGCTGGACAGGTATGTTTATAAAAAATATTATATTAGGCCAATTTGCCTATACATATTTTTGACCTGGGGGTAGGATTGATTGTGAACTGGAGAGGGAAAATGCTTAGGGGGCTGAGTAGGGCTGGGTATCGTCACTGATTTGTACACAGCAAAATCTCCAGTGTTAAATTAACACTGGAGAGTGTCTATATGGGTCCACACCTCTGAGTGTTAAATACAACACTGTTGAGTGTTAAATTAACACTTTTGACAGTGTTATATGTTTAAAAGTAACCTAGTCAGTTTTGAAGATTAACAATGGCTAACACTGAGCAGTGCTGATTTTCTAACACTGGAAAATAACTCAAAATGTTAGAAATATAAAAGTCAAACATCAGCTGCGCTGAATGCTGCTAAATTTAAAAGCTTGACTACATTTTTTGAGTTCAACTGAATTCTCTTTGCCTCCACCAATAACACAATGCACTGTTAATATTTAAGAAATATTGAAGTAATCATGTTTAAAAGAATATCAAACGCTAAAGGCATGATACATACTCATGAAGATCTGAATAGCAGGTTTGATTAATTGCACCATAAACTTTTGACACTCTAAAATGTTCTTGTTTTTCAGTGCCTGCTTGGTTAACATTCATATCAAAACAGCATCAGAATCGAGCGCAAAAAAAATAAAGCGTGCACCCAATGCATCAGAATCTGTGAGATGTCAACTTTCAGCCCCGACGGCGTGTTCCTGCCAACATCTCACTGATTCTGATCCATCAGGTCCGCGCTCTGTGTTTATGCCCTTGTGTTTAATCTGTTTATCTGCTCTCATTTACTGTTTTAGCTGTTTGGGGGATGTTGAAATAGTTTCGTGAGCTTTTACCTGAGATTCTAGCGTTTCTGGCAAAATACATTTTTATTTAAAAAGTCGATTCAGGGTTTAATGAATCAATATCGCGGTATTCAAGCTAAAATCCATTTTAATTGGAAAATAGATAATTGAAACCCACACCTAATCAGCAGTTCTTGGGCAGTTTTAAAGCGTGGGGCTATTTCACAGGTTATCAATGGAAACTGATCAGTAACCATGGCTGTATCCCAATTCAGAGTCTGCAGCCTTGGAGGACCCAGCCTTCGCGGTCTACGTAGGCCACGTCCTTGAAGACCGAGAAGGCCAGAAGTGCGAGGCTTGTGAAATGGGACCGTCTAGGCTCAGGTTGACTAGCAACCATGATACTAACCACTGGAAACATTTCATACAGCATTGTTTCTGTCGGTGACCCAGCGTTTTCTGTTACGAGTTCAAATATTGAGGGTGAGCACAAAAACAACAATGGTCCAGGAGAGTCGGTCAAACAATGATTTTTAATGAACACACGCGTGGGGAGATGAACACTGC
>NW_024588036.1:0-1568 GCF_018398535.1 Haplochromis burtoni
CCCAGACACGGCTAGTGACGTCAGACTGAACAACCGGATTGCGATAGACCTCACCGCTCTCTCTCTTCCTCTTATAAAAAAATGAATAGCCAATACAAATTAAGCAGCACAGAGCCGAACCAATCACAGCCGCAGCGTCACGTCACGTAACTTGTTACGTACAGCTCAAGTGCCAAGCCGCACATGTGTATTTGTTTGGGAAGCAGCCAGCCGCCGTGCCACCGGGTAATGGAGGAAATGAGTGTGCTGACTAGAGAAAAATCAACCGAGAGCGTGACCGAAGGTTACCGAAGAGAACACAGATGACGGTTCCAACGCCGGAGAGATTGTCGAAAGGAAAGGCCAGAGAGGTTCCGTAGTGTGGAGGTATTTCGGCTATTTGAAGTCTGACAAAAAACAGTAACGTGCACTGTAACTTGTGCCGAAAGCATGTTCCCATAAAGTCTGGAAATGCAACAAACCTTTTTTATCACCTGAAGCAGTGCCACCCACTAGAGCACGCTTAATCTCTGACTGAAAGCGCTAATTCGTCGTCGAAAACAACCAGCGGAATCCCTGCGAAGCAGCAACAGTCAATTGAGTCGGCTTTCTCCAGCGTCTTACCATATGACAAAAAACCTAAGAGACATAGCAACATAATGAATGCCATAGCTTACTGTCTTGCTAAAGACACGCTACCAATAAACACGGTCGACAATAAAGGATTCAAGCAGCTAATTAAGGTAATGGATCCTCGTTACCAAGTCCTTGGACATAAACATTTCTCAGACAGCGCTTCCAAAGCAATATTAAATAAGTTAGTCAATTTTGTCTCTTCTTCTGTAAAATAAATTAAGATTTATTTTTTGAATTAATATTTTGTTTCTAAGTGGAATTGACAATTTAGTAGTCTGTTTTGTTTGTTCTATTTTGAAACTTAAATGCTTTAGCGGCTGCCTTTTGTGTAGTTTGCAATATTTGCCTTTATTTTGCCTAAACTGAAGCCTCATTTTAAGTACATCTGCCCTGTTGAATTTTTTTTATGGGAAATAAATATTTAAATCAAAACAAGCTGCTGAATATTTCACATTTTACTTGTGAGCAACGGCACATTTAAATCTTACAAATATAGTTATTTGGCTTTTATCGTGATATATATCGTTATCGCCTGAAATGAAAAAAGCATATCGTGAAATGAAAAAATCTTATATCGCCCAGCTCTAATCCAGAGTAAGAATCTGGTTAAATACCATATTTCTAAGATTTTCAGGGCCGAGGACAATAACCTCAGTTTGATCTGAATTAAGAAGCAGAAAGTTAGCGGCCATCCAGGTCTTTATGTCTTTAAGACATTCCTGCAGTTTAACTAATTGGTGTGTGTTATCTGTCTTCATGGATAGATTACATCTTTATTCTTGACTCAAATAAGGAGAGTTCATTTGGAAGAACCGAATATGATTCATTGAGAGTACTTTCATTCACCTTAAAGTGAACAACAGTCTGAAAGGGACTTTCTGCCATGTTTTACAGGCAGTCGTGCTTCTGAAGACTAGTTTTTGTTCGCTTTGTTGTGAATATTTACATAAAAC
>NW_024588037.1:0-1567 GCF_018398535.1 Haplochromis burtoni
TAAAGACTTGTTGGGCCAAACAAGGCCGCTGCCTCTTCTCTCCACCCTGAACCAACCCTACGCTCTGCGACAGGAGTTCAAGTGGCGGGAGCTCGAGGAGCAGCGCAAAGCCGAGCGTCTCCACAAGCGCCTGCAGCAGGAGCAGGCGTACCTGCTGTCCCTGCAGCACGACTCCAAGCAGCAACCTGGCGACAAAACAAAACTCCCATCAGACCATAGTAAGCCGCCACAGGCTGCCACTCTGCCCCCTGACAGAGCCCTCGCCACACTCCCACAAGCTCAGGTCCTCAACTCTGCCGTCTCTGTAGCGAGGGGCGCCTGTGAATCCTCCAGAGCCCCTCAGACGATCCCTGCAGACAGCAGTAAATCCCAGGCAACAGGGCAGGAGAGGACTGATGAGAGTTTGAGCCGGGTCTCAAACTCCCCCAGCTCCCTTCAGACTGAAACCCCCTCTGACTCTAACCCTCCTCAGACAGAAAGCTCGGAGCCCGACATCGAGCCTGTCAGTCAACCTCCTCAGCCTATCAGAGAGGTGAACCTCCTCCTCGGCTCTGCCTGTTCTTTCCACCTTCCTCTTCTTGCTTGCTTTCACACAGCCTCAGTGGTTATGATGATAAAGGATTGTTTTCCTCCCCACGTACTTGCCTGTTGTGGGTGTTCTGGTCCAAAGCAACAACTAACATGTTACAGTGCCGGCGCTCTCAGACAGTCATCCTTTTGAAGGAAAGAAGTAGGGGGTCCAGGGAGAACCACGGGCTCACAACCGACCTTTTTGTGTCCTGAATAAAACAACCTGCTCTCCTCCGCTGTCTCTTTGCTCTTCCTCTCACTTGCACTGTTGCTCGTCATCCATCAGGACATTGTCATCTTAATTTAAATTTCGAGCTGGCTGAACGAGAGAGAAATATATTTAAGGTCTAGGAGAGTTAGAATAAAGAAGCTTTCAGGGATTCCTCTTTGTCTTTTGACATCCAGTCTGATAAATTCTTCAGTGTGGCTGTGTCGACTCTGTGTGTGGACTGGGCCACTGCATGTGGATGACTGAGGCCCAAACTAACACGCAGGGGCACCGAAGCCTGCGTCATTAACTGCGATCTTTCCCCCCACTGCATACTTAAATCCTGGGATGTGTTTGAAAGAGTCCCTCTCCTCCTACGTCTGCACATGTATCTGTCTGTATGGCTGCCCACAGTTGGCTTCAAGCATGTTTAATATCGTTGTCACCAGCTGTATGTTGCTGATCGTTGTTGGTTAAATGTAAAAGTTTCCTAAGAGACCACAAGATCAATTTTTCCCTGATACTCATCCCTTTTTTTCACCCACCCTCTACAATTCCTCCATCTCAGGCCGACGAGCGCTACCGTAAGAACATTCAGGGCTCCCCTCAGGCCGCCCCTCCCAAGCAGCCCCCTCTGCCTCCCCGCTCCTCTGAACCGTTCTCCAACGGCGGCTCCTCGTCCGACGCATCTGCCATGCACCGACCCATGGAGCCTCAGGTAACTCCTTCCTCCGCTGCTCCCTAGCCTTTTCCTCCTCCTCCTTCATTCTGTCGCTGCACTGGATTTGT
>NW_024588038.1:0-1567 GCF_018398535.1 Haplochromis burtoni
CTCAGGGAATTCACCCTGATCAACTTTTTGGAAATGCATAAATGGAAGTTTGCCTCAAAGGAATGCAGTTCTTTCCAGATTTGAAAGCGACTGTACACTCTTAGAAAGGATGTGTTAAAAAATGACACAAAAAATGTGTTGTTACACTATTAACACATTTTGTGTAAATTTTAACATAACATGTGTAAGAAAATGTGTAAACATTGAAAAAATGTGTAAAACGCTTAACACACTTGATGTGTTGCACAGTTTAACACATTTTGTGTGTTATTTTCAGAATCTAACAACAGGACCTAAAATTAGCAGCTCAGTAATTTGATACTAGCCCTGTGTTTAGTGAAATAAATTGTAGATTAACAATGTATTATAACTATATTAACTGAATAAATAAAATGTTTAGTTATTGTTTGTTTTCCTTAATCCTTTCCTCATTACTTTCAACAAATAAAACATTTTATAATGTAATGTGGACCAAGGTATGGTGTACTAAAATTCTGAAAGAGAATTAATTTTTTATTTCTCAATATGTATGGCATACCAATTAATGGCCATGGCTATACTATAAGCATAAGTATCCACAAAGAACAGGCTTAATTTTGACCGTAACATGTGAATACAATTGAAGCAAAAGTAGAAAATGAAATGAGTAAGAACACACATGCTTAAAATTGAAACAAATTCTGCCCAGCAACGTGACATACCGGCGGCGGCGGGAAGGGGGCGCTATCTTTCGCGCCAATGAGACAAAGGAGACAAAGATGGAGGTTACGTCGCCTAGTATGTTGTCAGACCTTACAGTAAGTATCATTTACCAGTTTATTTTAATGTACTGAAAATATGCCGGGTTTCTGGAAGAATGTGAATTTATATAAAATATAGGAGTTATGTAGGAGTTTAGAGTTTAAGTTAATTACTGCTTAACTATACCTAGCTAACCTTAATGTAACAGTCTTGCTAACATATCCTACTCTTAATTTTATTATTAGTTCTTGGATTTCGTGCCATACTCCATTAGAGTTAATGTGTTTTGGTAGTATTTTTATGTATTACTTTATTCATGTATTTATCTATTTACTTTATTTATGTATTAGAGTATTCAGAAATTGCTCTTAGAACCAGTGTGGTAGTTGGCTAGCGGCTCCGACAGGCATTATGTTGTCTATGAGCAACGCCAGAGTCAGCACCTAACCGTAGCAGTGTTGAGTAAAATGACAATATTGTCGTTAGCTCTGAATATAGCAAATGTAGTTATCACCGCGACCATTCGTTTACTAGCACAGAATAGGAATAAAGACTGAGTAACTCTAACATGAAATATACCTCATATTGACTGAGATAATTATTTTTTCAAGCAGTTAAAGCAGTTTTGCATCTAGTATGATTAACTAAAGTATGTGCACATTCTTTTTTAAGGCTTATTGCTGGAAACATGCTCTGATATAGTTTCTTTTTTATGCAGAACTTCTGAGGAAGTAATAGTCAGTGTTATTTAAAAAACCAAACAACAGCAACTTGACCATGCAAATTATCTTACTTATTTAGCAATGTGTTTCATTTTTTCAGCACA
>NW_024588039.1:0-1567 GCF_018398535.1 Haplochromis burtoni
CAACACTATTAATAGAAGCAGTAATAAACATGCATTTCACTCTTTATACAATGTAATCAGAGTATACAATGAATGCATTGTAACTGTATTTGGTATCAATAAACACAGATTTGTGTGTGATTGTGATTCATGACTTCAACTTGGAAGATGTCAGACTGTGCTTGTTAGATTAAATATCTTTAATGCCATCACAACGTGTCTTCAAGTCTGCTGCACATGTGAAGTCATTTGTACCATTACCACCTGTTGAATATTTCCTTCAAATTTTGTATTCAAAGATTTTCAATTTCCTGTTACAGCAATCAAAATTTCTTCCTTAGAAACATTTTGTATTCGTACGTGATAGTCTAAATTCTTATAGCCTTTGATGTGAATACATTTAACTCAGTTCAGTTTTATCTATATAGCACCATATCACATATGTTGCCTCAATAAGTTTTATTTTGTAAGGTAAAAATCCAACAACAATGCAAAAAAAAAGAAGACAGAAAATCCCCCAAATGATATAATGCCCTATTAACAATCACTTTGGCAACAGTATGAAGGAAAAACTCCCTTCTAACAGGAATAAACCTTTCATATATCTATTTACCCTTTGATAAAAACAATTGTTAACTTGCTAATTTAAAATACCCAAATCATGGATTTTGTTCATTTTCCATTTCATCTCTTTGATCCTCTTTGTGTCATGGCCCACTGTCCTCACTGGGTGCCCTGTTGTGTCCTCACGTTCCCGTTTCCTTGTGTGTGTGTTTGGTGTGTTCTGGTCTCCCTGCACTTTCGGGCCGGGAAAGTGGTGTTCCCATCATGGGACTCACCGCACCGGAACGCAATCACACACCTGCAAGTGATCAGCCTCATGTCCAGAGCAGTCTTAGCAGAGTGGCTGAGCACCCGTCAGCGCTAGATTGTTGTCTGAGAAACGTTAGTTTCCCAGTTCATTGAGATATCAGGAAGTGTGTTATTCTCTGCTAACGTGGAGTTTTCTAACAACAGCTTTTGTGATGTTTCCTGCAGGATCTTGGGAACAGGGGGATCGAGCTGACACACGGGTTTTGGGAACAGAAAAAATGGAGACATGGGCCAGTGTCGCCAGAAGAAAATATTCTGCACTTTGTCACTCACCTCACTGTAAATAAACGCACCTCTTCTACCAAAGAGTCCAGCGTGTGGGTTCTACATCCGCAGAATACTTTGAATAAAACCATTATCCTTAACTGCATGCACATATACACAAAGACACACATAAACACACACACACACACACACGCACACACACACACACACACACGCCTTCAGACACACATTGTATTTTTTTAAGAACTCCCTAAATTTTGTGAGGAACCAGATTATGCTTCATGAATAGAAGTATGTAGAATAACTTACATTCTTCATTAATAAAATATGATAGAGCACACATACAATTCAGTTGAAGAAAACACAAAAGAAACTGACTCAGTTGGTAATGGTGATCTTTTGAAGTCTCAATGTACAATCAAGAAGTTGTGGTCATAGCAAAAAAAAGTGCAAACGGAAACATGAAAGGTAAAAATGTAGCATAAAAGTC
>NW_024588040.1:0-1566 GCF_018398535.1 Haplochromis burtoni
TAGAATAGCACAGTTGCAGATATGCCAGCTACACATCCATCATGTGAATCCTCCATTCCACCACATTCCAAAGGTGATCTACTGGATTTAGATCTTGTGACTGTGGAGGCCATTAGAGTGAAGTGAACTCATTCTCATGTTCAAGAAACCAGTTTAAGATGATTTGAGCTTCGTGTAATAGCATGTTACCATGCTGGAAGCAGCCATCAGAAGATGGGTACGCTGTGGTGAGTAATGATACTCATGTCGGCTGTGGCTTTTAAAGAATGCTAAAATAGTACCAAAAGGCTCAAAGAGTGCCAAGGAAGTATTCCCTACACCAGGGGTGGGGAACTCCAGGCCTCAAGGGGCTGGTGTCCTGCAGGATTTAGATATCACCCTGGGTCAACACACCTGAATCAAATCATTAGTTTATTACCAGGTCTCTGAAGAACTTCAAGACATGTTGAGGAGGTAATTTAGCCATTTCATCCAGCTGTGTTGGATCAAGGACACATCTAAAACCTGCAGGACACTGGCCCTTGAGGCCTGGAGTTCCCCTGCCCTACACCATTACACCACCAGCAGCAGCCTGAACTGTTGATACAAGGCATGACGGAGCCATGGTTTTATGTTTACTTTAAATCAAGAATCATCAGATCAGCCAATTTTTGGTGAACTTGTGTGAATTGTGGTCTGGATTTCTTGATCTTAGCTGACAGAAATGACACTCAGTTGGTCTTACACATGTTGTCTGTTCAGAGATGGTCTTCTGCACTTTAACAGTTTCTACTTATCAGCCCAAAGCAGTCTGGCTATCCTCCTCTGACCTAAACAAGACATTTTTACCCAGAGAACTCTGCTCACCGGATATTTTCTATTATTAGGACCTATTGATGGTTATGTGAAAAAATCCCAGTAGAGCGGCAATTTCTGAATACTGCACACCTAAATACATTGATATGCTGACGCATAAGTGCATGGTTAGATGTGTACCTAATAAAATGGCCAATGAGGTATCATGTATGGTGGATTGTTCTATCAAGAATCCCTCAGGATCTTAGGGAGCTTTCATTATAGGCTGTGGCAAGATGAAGTTATTCAGCATCCATTCAAAAGCTTGGAAAGAGAAGTGATTCAGAATAATGGCAAATCAGCTAAAGCAGACAAGGTTCACTGTAAACCTTTCCCCCTGAAATATGTCAGTTTCAATGAGCAGTGGTTCTTTCTGACATTGAGTCGGGTAGGCATAAAGTATAACTATAAGACTATAAAACTATAAGAGATTGTTGAACTGTTGCTGCTTATTTGTTGGAGGGTTTCTTTTGCAGCCATCACATATTTTTGATCTTATCCATCTTGAAGGAAATGCTTGTTTAGCTGCGTTTTCACTCCGAAGAAAGATAGACATGAGCCGAGATGACTGCCATGCAAGTAAAATCGACTCCCAAATGACGCATGCAGTCATCGACAGGGATGGGGGGGGGGACATAAACCGGGGTTTACACTCTGCTCGTTATCCATTTGTGACTCCTCAACACGAATAAGACTGGAAAACCTCAGTGCGCTTTCGCTGTCAACAGCTGC
>NW_024588041.1:0-1566 GCF_018398535.1 Haplochromis burtoni
TAGAATAGCACAGTTGCAGATATGCCAGCTACACATCCATCATGTGAATCCTCCATTCCACCACATTCCAAAGGTGATCTACTGGATTTAGATCTTGTGACTGTGGAGGCCATTAGAGTGAAGTGAACTCATTCTCATGTTCAAGAAACCAGTTTAAGATGATTTGAGCTTCGTGTAATAGCATGTTACCATGCTGGAAACAGCCATCAGAAGATGGGTACGCTGTGGTGAGTAATGATACTCATGTCGGCTGTGGCTTTTAAAGAATGCTAAAATAGTACCAAAAGGCTCAAAGAGTGCCAAGGAAGTATTCCCTACACCAGGGGTGGGGAACTCCAGGCCTCAAGGGGCTGGTGTCCTGCAGGATTTAGATATCACCCTGGGTCAACACACCTGAATCAAATCATTAGTTTATTACCAGGTCTCTGAAGAACTTCAAGACATGTTGAGGAGGTAATTTAGCCATTTAATCCAGCTGTGTTGGATCAAGGACACATCTAAAACCTGCAGGACACTGGCCCTTGAGGCCTGGAGTTCCCCTGCCCTACACCATTACACCACCAGCAGCAGCCTGAACTGTTGATACAAGGCATGACGGAGCCATGGTTTTATGTTTACTTTAAATCAAGAATCATCAGATCAGCCAATTTTTGGTGAACTTGTGTGAATTGTGGTCTGGATTTCTTGATCTTAGCTGACAGAAATGACACTCAGTTGGTCTTACACATGTTGTCTGTTCAGAGATGGTCTTCTGCACTTTAACAGTTTCTACTTATCAGCCCAAAGCAGTCTGGCTATCCTCCTCTGACCTAAACAAGACATTTTTACCCAGAGAACTCTGCTCACCGGATATTTTCTATTATTAGGACCTATTGATGGTTATGTGAAAAAATCCCAGTAGAGCGGCAATTTCTGAATACTGCACACCTAAATACATTGATATGCTGACGCATAAGTGCATGGTAAGATGTGTACCTAATAAAATGGCCAATGAGGTATCATGTATGGTGGATTGTTCTATCAAGAATCCCTCAGGATCTTAGGGAGCTTTCATTATAGGCTGTGGCAAGATGAAGTTATTCAGCATCCATTCAAAAGCTTGGAAAGAGAAGTGATTCAGAATAATGGCAAATCAGCTAAAGCAGACAAGGTTCACTGTAAACCTTTCCCCCTGAAATATGTCAGTTTCAATGAGCAGTGGTTCTTTCTGACATTGAGTCGGGTAGGCATAAAGTATAACTATAAGACTATAAAACTATAAGAGATTGTTGAACTGTTGCTGCTTATTTGTTGGAGGGTTTCTTTTGCAGCCATCACATATTTTTGATCTTATCCATCTTGAAGGAAATGCTTGTTTAGCTGCGTTTTCACTCCGAAGAAAGATAGACATGAGCCGAGATGACTGCCATGCAAGTAAAATCGACTCCCAAATGACGCATGCAGTCATCGACAGGGATGGGGGGGGGGACATAAACCGGGGTTTACACTCTGCTCGTTATCCATTTGTGACTCCTCAACACGAATAAGACTGGAAAACCTCAGTGCGCTTTCGCTGTCAACAGCTGC
>NW_024588042.1:0-1565 GCF_018398535.1 Haplochromis burtoni
CAGTAGAAAGACATTCATTATACTACTTGTTACATTACTTTCATGTCAACAATACAACCCTACAGGCTACAGCCCTGCACACCAACACACACCAGCACAAAGAGACTTTAAAGCATCACTGTGATTTTACTGCAGAAACATAAACAGGTAGAAACGGAGGCAGCAGCATAACTGTTCATCAGTTTGTTACCTGTTAAAGTGACTTCTTGACTAGCTTGTTAGCATACTGTCTGTGCAGGTGCTTGCTAAGAGCCGAAGTTGCGTTAACAGTATAATGCAGTTGTTTCTGTCTTTGAGCATTGTCCACTTTACCATTTGTGCAACAAAAATAAACGTAATGTCCATAGTAGGGTTGCCAACTATCCGGCTTAGTCCCTTATGAAATGTCCCGCATATTGACCGGTACCTGCAATGTCCCTTTCTGACCAACAGATGGCACTGTGATACATACCAAATCTGATTTGATCGTGATTATATCAGATAAGCGCTTGTGTCCAGTCAGTGATGGCCCATCATGCACACCAGATGTAAGGTGTTATACGTGATTCGTAAAAATATGGCGAGGTTTGGTCTGCGTAGCATAATAACATGAGTCATTAAAGCCGGTATTTACAGTATTTTAAAATTTTTGTCTTGCTTATTTTTCAAAGGAAATGCCCAGATATGACGCAAATAACAAGAAACTGCATGCAGTCATGACGCAGTCTGACCCAAGACAGTACAAATTTCCTGCGAGTAATTCTTCCTCCCTGTGTTTATTTCAGGAGTTAGAGCTCGATATAAGGGTTGAGTCTAAAGTCTGCACATTTAACCTCATTGCATAATACTCACCACGTTATCATTTACAATTTTTGATGTCATAAAAAGCATTTATATAATAAAACAAGTGAACAGATGTTTTTTCACATTTTTACACCTGTAATTTTCTGTTCAATAAACGAACGTTTTGATCTCATATTGCTGGAATTTGCTCACTTGGGAAAAAATATAAACTGATTAAAAATAAAAACCACATCCTAAAATTGTTGCACTTTAAATGTTTTTATTTTAATGAACACATTCTTCAATCTAAATGAAGCAGCCATCTGATGCTAATAAGAAAAAGAATACAGCAATAAATGTGAAATATGCTGTCACAGCTTCATAAGTTAAATTACACACACAAATAAAAAACAATTTTATGTGGCAAAATGTGATTATTATTCTTACTACTCATCTGAATCACCTAATTAATCTAGTTACTAATTGATCTAGTTACTTGTCCTCTGAAAAGTGCCAGGACAAAATGTATAGAAGTCGTACAAAATAAGCTACAGCCAGATTTCCAACCACTTGATTGGTCTGTTTTTAATAAATCAGCATGGACTAACAATGCCATATGTGAAAAATAATCAGATAAACTGAATGTCCAATGCATCTCACCTGTTAACCAGTACCACTGCAAAGAGATCAACAGCCTCATGTATGAAAACTTTTTGCACCTGAATTTGTTTGTACTTTATGAACAAATAGGCCAGTAGCATATTTACTGAAAACAAGTAAGAAAAATTCTGTATCTGATAAAA
>NW_024588043.1:0-1565 GCF_018398535.1 Haplochromis burtoni
TTTGCTTTTTCTCCGCCAAAATCTCCGGCGTCTGACGTCACCTACAACATGGGTCGCTTACCTTGTCCGTCACTTCCGTCACTTACCGTCCTCCTCTCACTTACCGTCCTTATCGGCTTTTGAATAACAAAACAGTGAGCGACTGACACCCCCTCCCTCGGACTCCACTGACTCATGATCATGCAGCTGGTTTTTGATATTGGATCAGACCTACCACTAAGGTTTCATAGTAGAATGATTAAGGTGCTTGACAGCTTTCATAACTCCTTGGGTGGACTGTATAAGTGCCTAGGCCGACCCAACCAAAAACAAAGCTGGCAAGGCAGCCGCTGTTGTTTTTTTGTTTTTTGTTTTTTTGTTTTTTCTCTCTCAATGATTACATCCCCAGGTTCAAATATCCCACCAAACATCACCCTCAGGCAGTTATCTGGTATTGGTCACTCAAGAGCCCCAGGGGAAACCTGGCAGAGAGACTAAATTGCACACTGTGTTGTAAATGCTATGGACTCTGGGAGAAAAAGAAAAGGAGAACTGGAAAGACCACCTACCACATATCATTAATGTGTACAACTGTACAAAGCATGAGGCTACAGGGCTCTTCCCCTACTACTTGTTTTATGGCCATCATCTATGTCGCCCCGTTGACCTCCTTTTTGGACTCTAAAGATCAGGAGGCTGAAACACCAAGTGGTTATGCCAAGAAGTGGACAGGAATGATTCAGGTATACTGAATAGCAAATGCAAACAGGCAACGAGCTCTTATTGTAAAGGACTTTATGACAAGAGTGCCCTCCATTGTGGGGATATAGTTCTTGTACACAACCTCATTGAAAGAGGAGGTCCTGTGCAACTTAGACCCCTGTTGGTAACAGGACATCTACACTGCGAAAGAACAGATAGGGGACAACCCTGTCTATAGATTATGCCCAGAGAGAGAAGGTGTAGCAGGAGGTACCGCAACCTCCTGCTACAGGTGAATGACCTGCCAATTGAGCCCACACAGTCCTGCTGCAAATAGATTAAAGCCACAGATGAAAATGAGGAAGTCATCAGATCCCTCAAAATCAGCAGAACGGGCACGGAGTTGGGATTCAAGTTACTCTGAAGGAGGGGGAAGATGTGTCTTATTACTGGCTGTGAATACCTGTAGAGACCTGTGTGTTCACATACCCACCCATTCATTGGTCAACACGTATATCAGGCTCACCCCGCTGTGGGTTTTGCTGAAATCCACCCATGGTACTGTACTGACCTGTGTTGCTCTCACCCACACTCTCACCATTTCAGGCCCCCGTCAACCCTCACCAGTCACATATCCAATCCTGAACTACTGAGACAGACCTAAGCATATATACACACTCTATCAGCATTTCAAATTGCCCCTACTTTATAGTAGGGGTGAACGATATATCGCATTTGCGATAATATCGCGACATGATCAAGTGCAATTTTCTAACCGCAAAGGCTGCGATTATACTCTGGACATGTCCAAATTCATGGGCTGCATCCTCCTGAGGCCGCATTTGTAGACCGATTACGTCACAGCGACGCGCCGAAGGCTGTCC
>NW_024588044.1:0-1564 GCF_018398535.1 Haplochromis burtoni
TCAGACTTCAACGCTTTGGTCTCTGCCCCCTCCGATTACTGTGGGTTCAGTCACTCTCTAAAAGCACTGGGTGGAAACCAAAGATGGCAGGAAGAGAAGCAACATGATGGCACACTGTCCTAATCTCGGGTCGGCCTGAGTTGTGTCGTGCTGACAGACGTACATCGATGTACCATTAAATGTTACGGTAAAGTGAGCACGCTTGCTGCTCAGCTGGTGTCAGGGCAAATCTGAAAGAGTCTTTAATGAATCCTCAGCAGTGCACTGGTACACACTCACCTGTCCAGGTCGCCTCGTTCATACAATAGCCAGAGGAGTTTCTGGTAAAGCAACGGGAAAAAGAAAGGTGAGGAAACCAAGTGCAAGACTGTAGCGTATTTCCTTCATGTGTGCCTGGATGGACTTTCACAGGCAGTACAATGTTTCCAGTTGTTCCAGGTGTAGATTATAAAATTACAATGTAATCACAAACTGTACGACTGAAGGTTTCTGTGCTGCTGAAAACGAGAGCTGATGATGGTGTGGACGTTAATCAACATCAACATTAATTCACTGCCCAACCTAAAATCCCTCAGGTCAGAGTTTTACTGTCCATGTCCAGAAAAGCTTTTACTTCTATATTTTTAAATATTAACACAAATTAATTGAGCCAGTATTTTCTATTATTTCACTTTTAATCAGAAAAATGTTATGAAAACCTTTAAATGAAGATCGTCTAGTACACACCGCGCCCCCTTTAGACTCACCCTGTTTGCTTCCGTGTGAAATAGGACGGCTGCCGTCAGCCTTCAGTGAGCTGTATATATTAAGCGTGGCAGTGGACTAAGTCAACAGTTCATCTGCATATTTTAAAACAACCTCTGGAGGCTTGATGCAGATTTTTTGCTGTGTAAAACAAACATTCATCGTTACCCTGTAGGTGCAGGCCTCACCTGTTGCAGCAGCAGAAGCTCGGAGCTGTCTGTGTGCAGGTCCAGTGATGGGTTGATGGCACAAACCATGAAGGCCACCTCCATGTTTCTGTCACACTTCATGTAGGAACCCTTCAGATACAGCCAGCTCTGAGGGACAGACGAAGGATCACAGCTACACTTTATGAATAAATGGTAAATGGACTTGCTCTTATATAGTGCTTTTCTATACAACATGCCTAATTCACCCATTCATACAAGCACTTATCTATGCCTGAGTGCTTTCTATCCAACATTCACACTGCGATGGACGCATCAGAGAGAAACTTGGAGTCGATATCTTGCCCAAAGATCTCTTGATGCATGCTCACTCATCCAGGTAAGGAAATCCCAAAGAGTGGATTCTGTTCATCTGGATGTTTTCAGTGGGAGAAACGTTTCGTCATCATCTTCAGTCTCAGCTCACTGCAGGTTTCCCCAATTTTATCAACAGTACATTTGCATAATGAATGAAACCAGCCCACTGAATGCTGGGAGGTCAGGTCCTTGATCATTAATATGCTAATTCTCATGACTACTGATCAGTGTCCATGAGTACCATTCACAGAGTGTTGGGGAATGGCTGCAATCACAGCATTGTAAGATGGTGACAG
>NW_024588045.1:0-1562 GCF_018398535.1 Haplochromis burtoni
CCGTTTTAAAGGCAGCAGGGCCTCATTGGTATGATTTTATATATAAATCTATTTAGGTTTTACTGACCTTCTATTTATGAGAGTACATGTTACACAACCAGTTTAGTCATAGACTGCGGTCTCAGGCATCATAAGATTCACCATTTCATCAGTTCATACAGAGCTTGTGAAGATAGCATTTAGACTGCAGTCTGCCTTTGGTGGATTTTTAGCAGCAACTGTGATATTCACTGGTACTCTCACAGACACAAAAGAAAACTAACTACACTGCACACTAACTACACAAGACAACACAACACACTAACTACACACGCTAGAAGTCACAAATCTCTCTCAAAAGTCGCTGTCGTTCTCTCGCTGTCTCTTGTTCACTCTCTCTCTCTTGCTGCCATCACTCCCCAAACTAACTTTCCCCTCTTCCTAAACTCTCATGGTCCTGGGTCAGTGACCCAGTGTTTTGTATAATTATTGAACTTTGATTTTCTCATTGTTTATCTTTTCTTGTCTTTGGTTTCTGTTTCTGTGTTCCATGGTTGCTGTCTCCCCTAGTCAAGTCCACTTGACTAGGGGCCGGCCTGCTCCTCCAACTGAGCTTAACCTGTGCTTAGAAATTATATTCTCTGTTAACTGTAGCTTGGATCAAAATGGATCAAACGCTAGCTTATTTTGATAAACAACATTTTCATATGCAAAACTCGAGTGGCATTATGGGTGGCAAGAGATTATTTTAGGATGGCACATGCCATAGCAATTTACATAGCATACTGCTATAAAAAAGTGTGTTTTTGTGCATTTTTATTCTGCACTTAAGTTCAGTAAATTTTCCATTCTTATGCTAAAAAGTTGTCTGGGGTCGATTCTTTTGTTGTCTAAACTGCAGGCAAGGGGTTTATTGTTAGTTTCTCTGATTCCTGTCTATATAAGAACTATTGTGGTATCTGTTCTACACTGTAAAATCTAATGAGTTCCTAGAACTAAAAAAAAACTATACAAACTCGTTGCCTCAAAAAAAATTGAGTAAAGCTTACTTACCGTACCGTTTAGTTCTTTAGCCATCAGAATTATTGTGTGAAGGCCAAGAAACATGCCCAACGGATTTAATTTACCAAGTGCATCATTATGGCCTTACCGCATTGGTCCATTTGATTGACCTTTGTTATTATTATTTATTTATGTGACGTCATTTCCAGAGAAAACCGCAAAGGATTGCAGGTACAAGTGGCGAGCTAGAATGGCAAGAAGCGGTTGAGTTATTAACTGCCATAGCCGGTCGCATGATTTGAACCTAATTTGTTGCGCTATGCTGCTTTATTTACTGTGGCTTTGCGGGCTAATGTTGGTTGTGTTTTGTAGGTAAACTAGCCAACAAAATGCTGGAATGCGATCCAAACTGGGCACCCTCTATCAACCTGGGTCATACCGAGTTTAAAACTGCTACCACAGATTTGATCGGTTAAGAGGTAGACCGATATCAAACAGTCACGAAAAGTCCTGCATTCCTTTTCATTCCATTTCTCACTATTTTAATATCCTATAATATGATGGATATATTTCATCATATT
>NW_024588046.1:0-1561 GCF_018398535.1 Haplochromis burtoni
CTAATAGAGGGGATAAAGTTGCTACCACGTCTCCTCTGACCAGAGACAATCGCAAAGTCAGTGTTTCCGTTTTCATCACACCCTGCTGTTATCTGCATATTAAATAATAATTCATTCATAATCCGTCGCTTCCTGTCCTCTTCCACTCATTTTGGCTGTTCAGAAACAAATGTGAGTGGTTGCTTGAAGGACTCCTGAATTTACATCTGATTTGAGGACGTAAAAGAAAACAGGAGTGCTGGAAACTACGGCCATCTACTGGCCTTTGGCGGAAATGAGGAACAGCATGACTGTGCCTGGGGTGCAGTAGCTGTGTGTAAAAAAGAAAAAGAAGAAAAAAAGAAAAAAGAGAAAAAAAAGAGAAAAAGAAAAGAAGAAGAAAAAAACAAAGGAGAAAAGAAAAAGAAAGAAAAAAGAAAGTAGCTGTGTACTGTACACGATATGAGATTGAGTACTACATGTGTCACAGAGACAATCCAACAGTTTATATCCAGTTAATATCTTTATTAAAGGCCAATAACCAGTGGTGCCTCCAACGGAGCCAGAAAGGGGGGAAGGTCATGCCATGAAATATTATTAGTTGTCCTCAGATCAAATAGGTTGTTAATGAGGTTTTACCTTGAAACTCTGAATACCAGGACTTCCATACTTCCAGAATCAATGTAGTTTTAGAAGTGTGTTTATATTGGCTTTATTACATGCAATAGCATTCACAGATGATCGCAACAGATTATTCAGAATGTCAACACTATATTTTCTGACTTGAAAGTGGCAGCGAGTCATTCTCTGGGGGCGCTATATCTATGATCTCTACTTGACTGGACTGATCTGGACAGCTTCACAGTATCATTTTTCTGTATGTTATCAATGTTAGTGTCAAAGTCTGAAGACAGCTTGTGCAGTGAGATTAGTTCCCAAAAGTCAGCTTCAATCCAACATCAGCGATGTGGCCTAGGTATTGGATCAACGCCAGCGGAACATGACGATGCTGTGTTTCCATGCTCAAAGTTACTTCAAAGAATTGTGTTAAATTGCTATTTTTATACATCTTTGGGGAGTGAAGAAAGAAAACAAAACAAACAAAAAAAAAAAACAACCCGCACCTGTGAACTGAACATGAACTGAAAAATATCTGATCCATGTTAGGCTTATTGTTATGTACATTCATAGTTTATAGCCAATTTAAACAACGGGAGTTTACCAAAGGTACTTTAGAGCAGAGGTGTCAATTTTATTCTACTGTAAGTAATGTAAACTTATGTGTAGCAGGAAAGAATTGGAAGTACTGGAGCTCTGGAAGCGCAAGTCGGTCTTGAAATCCTGAGCGATCTCGCGGACCAGGCGCTGGAAGGGCAGCTTGCGAATGAGCAATTCGGTGGACTTCTGGTAACGGCGGATCTCGCGCAGACCCACGGTGCCGGGCATGTAACGGTGAGGTTTCTTGACGCCTCCGGTGGCCGCAGCTGCTTCCTGGGGGCTTTGCCGCCAGTGGATTTGCGAGCGGTCTGCTTGGTTCTTGCCATTCTTTCTCTCTTTGCCTTTCCTGCGTTTAAAACAGAAA
>NW_024588047.1:0-1561 GCF_018398535.1 Haplochromis burtoni
GTATCTTTATCGGGTCTGCTGGAGTTTTATTCAGTAATTTTTGCTGCTAATGCCAGAATGCTGGTTATTACTGACGTGTACGGGCTGGATTTTATTTTTCCTTAAATTATGCTCAAAGTTAGTATCACCCTGTGGCTTTAGCATCACAGTAATTTGCCTCACTGTCTCGATCTTCTCTCGATCCATCACTTATCTCAGCTAAACTGAAGCAAAAATGCATTTATGATGATACAAACTGTATTATACTGAGCCTTAAGCACACTTTGATCAGTTAATAAATATCTTAATCTTATTTTAGAAATCTTACATCAATCTTGTTGATGCAAGACAACAACTTGACAAAAAGCAGCTTTTATTACGGCAGCATTAATTTAACATTGTTTTTAAAATTTTATATCATTTAACAAGTTATGGAAGGAATTTGAATATGGAGTTACAGTTAATGTTTGAATATTCTGTGCTACTTTGCGCCACCGTCCAATCATTTGTTTTCATGAATGCTCAGCTGGTCTGACATTATCAATTATGGGACTGGATTTTCTCCTCTTATTTCATAATGGATGATCACAGTGCATCCTTTGCTAAAGTAATAAATTAATAAATGAAGCACTGAAGCTTCCTTTCCTTAGCAACTGAACAGATCAAACAATTCTTAATATGTCCACCACACAGATACTCAGGTCACTTCAGTCATTTAGGAACCTTCTTAAGCAAAATGGACTATTTGAAATGACCCAAGAAGTTTCTTATTTTAGGCAAGTCCTAATTATTTTTTAACGAGTGCATTACTGGGTTACTGGAGACCACAGTAACCCCATTCATATAGGGTTAGGGTTAGGGATGTGATCTGCTTTCACTGATTAACAATAAATGGGTATCATCTTCATAACAATAAAAATAAATCCAGTGTTTCATATATAAAATAAACATGAACCTAGTGCTGCTGTCAGGGACCAAGCAGTAAAGAATAAAGGACACAGGTGTTTATTTCACAAAAGGGGTTTTATTGACCCCAAAATATGAAAAGATATTTAACAAATCCAAAACTTAAACAGGCAGACCAATAAAAGAGGTCAACTCAATAGACTAAACTCAAGATAATCATTAACAAAACCTCAAACAAACATAAGATAAACGGACCTGCTGAAATGACACACAGGGGAACTTAAATACTGGTTTAGCTAAACCAAATGACCCAAACGGGGGAAAACAAAATAGCTGCCATATAACCGACTAATACAAAACAATTAAACAAACATGAAACACCCCCCAGACAATGAAGCATGTGGTTCTATCCAATTAGGCTGTCAGTGGTACTTCAGCTCTCCCAGCCCTTTGCCACACCTTTTACCAGACAGGAAGAGAATCCAAACCCCAGGTAACTCAAACAAAGAAAGCTATATTAATATAACAAAACAGAACTTTGACCTTGCAGTAGTGATGGCCAAATGAAGCTTTCTGAAGCATTGAAGCTTGTATTGAAAAACGGTTCATTACTCGAAGCTTTTCAACACAGTCCTCTCTGGTGACATCTGGTGGCCAAAAATATGAAGAGCAGCTT
>NW_024588048.1:0-1561 GCF_018398535.1 Haplochromis burtoni
AACATTAAACATGTTAACAACACAAAAGCCATATTAAACGCAGACTACTTTAGACCCGGAAGTAGGATTCGTCGCGTCATCACTGAACAACCGGATAGCATCTGACATACACAACATCATGTAAACAGAACCCACCTTCTGGCATTCACACACAGCAATAAACCAAAACCCACGAAATGCTGATGAGAGGACACAAGGAGCAATGCTGGCTATCAGCAGCTACAAGGCAGACTAGCAGCACACGGCACAGAGTGGTGCATTCAAGAAGCGTCAGCATAGATATGGTGAGTTCAATGACGTAGGACATATCAATTTCCACAGCGCAAACACTATCTATAAACAAACCACAACACTTCAACCAAGCAAATAATGTGTAAACAGTGGGCTTTCTAACACAGCCGCCCCCGACTGTCTGCACAGACAGCCGAATCCAAGGTAGAAAGGCCACTCAGGCACGTAGATCCTTATCATCTTCAAGCATAGGGAGTGAGACCAAGCGGGCTACCGGTCGAATATACGTTCGATCTTTGACCTTAACGGCAGCAGTCCGGATGCGTCCATCAGCTCCAGTTGATTAAAAGGGTGGTTTATATAGACGCAGACGAGCTGGTGGCAGATCTGCCATCTTTGGGATGGAAGGATTGGCACGCCAAGCCTGACACTGCCTGCAGTCCCTCTGATACCGTCTGACTGCTTCCCTCCCCCGGAGGATCCAGAACCGGCGACGTAGTTCAGCCAACACTCTTTCTGGTCCAGGATGAAGGAGGGTCTCATCAAAATCCTGGATGATGAGCTTAGTCAGGGGATGTTTTGGGTCCAGTATGATCGGGTGGATAGTGTCTAGCTCCAGCTGCTCAACTCTTCGTAACCTTCCACCAACTCTGATGAGTTCCATATCTTTATCATATTCGGGTGATAAGGAGTTCAAATGGCTGTTGGTTGGCAATGGTCTGCCAGACCTGAGTGCATTGGCCTCCTCTGGGAATGACTCTGACTGGGCCTTCATCAGGAGGAGTTTCTCAGCTTTGATGTAATCGTCTGCTTCACTGTGCGAGCTTGAATTTGGGTCAGCCGCCCCATGTAGGGACCGCGCTGTTGTCTTCATGAGATCCTTCCAGGTAGAGAACATGCTGATTTCAGGAAGTTGAGGGCAGGAGTTAACCCTAACCTGTCCACAGAAATATGATTTCTTCAGCTCACCATCCTCTGGCTCTGGATATACTGGTGGGCTGGTTGGCCAATGTTCCTCGGATTGACGTAAAAACTCAGGGCCTTGGTGCCACCGGTGTGGTCGTGACAGCTCCTTTAAGGTCTTGCCCCGGGTAATGTCATCGGCAGGGTTGTTCGCGCTATCCACATATCTCCAGGTACTCCCATCTGTAAGACTCTGGATCTCTGCCACCCGGGTGCCCACAAAAACTTTATAGCTGCAAGATTCTGACGTGATCCAGTGGAGAACGGTAGTAGAGTCCGACCACAGAATAACCTTCCGAATGGGCAGCGTGAGCTCAGCTTGAAGGAGACCAGCTAGTTGTGCACCAGTGAGAGCGGCACTTAGCTC
>NW_024588049.1:0-1560 GCF_018398535.1 Haplochromis burtoni
TCTATCTATCTATCTATCTATCTATCTATCTATCTATCTATCTATCTATCTATCTATCTATCTATCTATCTATCTATCTATCTATCTATCTATCTGATAATCAGCAAGTGTGAGGAGCATGTTTTGCTGGTCTGGAGCATTCAGGTGTGTTAGCACAATGCCATCCCAGGAGTGGCAGTCCCAGCAAAATCACCCCAAGGTCAGACCATGCAATACTCAAAGAAACGGCAAAACACCCTAAAGAGCTATAATTCATGACAGCATAATTAGAAAAAGGCTGAACAAGTATGGCTTGTTTGGAAGGGCTCCCAATAGGATACCTCTTCTCTCTGAAAAGAACATGGCAGCACAGCTTAGGCTTGCAAAGTTACACTTGAACAAACCACAAGACTTCTGAAATAGTGTCCTTTGTACAGACAAAAGCAAAGTGGAGATGTTTGCCTATAATGCATAGGGAAAATTAATCACAGTACATCATTATAGACACCTCATACAAACTCTCAAGTGCAGTGGCGGAGGGATAGTGATTTGGGCTTGTTTTGCAGCCATGGGATCTAAACAGTCATTGAGTCGACTATGAAATCATGTGCATATCAAAGTACTCTATAGTAAAATGTTAGGCCATCTGTCTGACAGCTAAAGCTTGGTCCAATTTGGGTCATACAGGAGGACAATGATCATGAGCAAACAAATGTCTGCAAACCTCAATGAGCTGAAGCAATGTTGTAGAGAAAAGTGGACTAAAATGTAAGCCTGTTTCACTACAGCATAATATTCACTTTATATTTTATAATTACCCAATTTACATTAAAACAGATTATTAAACAGGGTATGTATTCAGTATTCAGTGCATGGCTAACCTATGAATGACAAGTCATTACCATATAGGTCTGTAAAGAGTCCAACCAGTTCTCAGTCACAGCCACTCCTCACTTTAAGTTTAAAAAAAGAAAGAAAAAAAAAAACAGACTGCCAATGTGAATCACAGTATGCTTCAAAACAGATGCCCATAAACCAACTAGTGAGCTTACAGTGACCATGCCCATTTTTTATGTACAGTGTACAGGCCTCCCAAGTCTAAATCAGCAAAGCTGGGCCCATAGAAAGAGAGAAGAGTAACACTGGTTACGTTCCCCTCTTTTCTGAACACAGAAATATACAGGAGTGCTGCCAAAATCACAGTAGATATTGATATAATGTGACTGAACTGTAACATATAGTCAATTAATTGTCAGTGTTAGCAAGCTAAGCCAAAGAGCTTCCGCTATCTGAGTGAAATACAAGCTTATCAGCACAATGGACCTCCAGAATGCTGAACAGTGAAACATAACCATGCCGGGTGTTCTGCAGTGTTATGATGTTCACAGTGCACCAAAGAAGCTGACGGTGTGTCTTTGAAGAAGCCATCTTTCAGATTCCTGTCAAGAAATGCCACAGAAGGTGTTGTGCCGTTTTCATTTTTTTCAAAGTTAAAGCTCACCCAACATGGCATAGATGCAGACTGGTCTGGGCCTTGCTGGCATGTGCTTTGTGGTCGTGCTCTAATTTCCGTATGCATCG
>NW_024588050.1:0-1560 GCF_018398535.1 Haplochromis burtoni
ACTCCGGAGCAAACCAAAGCAAGCAGCAGGTAAAACGTTCCATAAATGTCGTCTTCATTTGTCTCAATTAAGTCGTCGTTTTGAATTCTGCAGCCTCTCAGAAAGAACGGAGCCGGCACTAAAGACCAAACGCTGAGATCATTCCTGGACTAAACTTAGAGTTTTGACAAATGCAGCATGTTACTGAGTGATAACCGTGTAACAGTGGTCTCTCTGTGAGTCGGGCCCGTCAGGAAACTTTTGATCTAACGAGTCATCTTCCTGGACGTGAAGGTTGGGCGTTCGATGTCCGGCTGCTTCAGTGGGGTCACATGGAGCAGAAAAGCACAATGATGCCTGTACATTTACCAGATTTCTACCCCCTCCCCACTTCAGATGAGCTTCTTTGAGTCCACCTGCCACTGCAGAGGCGGTCCTGATGGATCAGCTGACCTCGGGCCCCGCCCACATCAGCTTGTGGCTCAGCTCATACCTGCCGGTGCAGGCGAGTAACAAATCATGTACAGTTCAGAGTGTTTAAACTGCTTTAGTCTCTGCAAGCTGCTTTGGAACCCACCCCGACCTGTTCCATTTAATCGATGTTGTATTTTTCATTGAAGAACAGCAGCTTTAAATGTTGCAGCTCCAGGCTTTTGTTGGGCGCGCCGTCTTTTTAATAACATTTTAAATGCATTCATTCTCAGGGTGGTGTAAAAACCTCAGCCTCCACCCGTGAGCTCTGGGAGCACTGGTTCTTCCCTGGTGATGCTCCACTAATGAGAATCTTTAAGAGCGCGGCATTTGCTGTCATTGTGCTCACGCTGCGCTCCGGCTGACCAAGCTGAACGATGGCAGCGCTTCACGGGTGACGGCCTGAATTCGCCTCTTACAGCGGTAACCACAGAGGAGTCGCTGCTCTGAGGTCAGAGGAGGAAGGGTGTGAGAGCGGGACGGTTTTTCTTTTAAAGGTGTGTTTGAGGGAGATAAAAGGAGGTGGAGGCGCTGTCGTGTCTGTTAGCAGGAAGTCGAGGCTGTGCCGTTGTGAGGCTCGCCTTTGTAATTTACCACCACCGGTGTTGGCCACTTTATTGAGGCTGGCCTTCGCTGACAGACGGCGACGCAGAAAGGCTTTGATTTACCCGGGAAGCCTCGGTGAAGCTTCCTCTCCCTCATATCTGCTCTTGTTGTTACGCCTCCTCCTCTTCCTCGCATTCGTTGCTTCCTCTCACTCTCATCCTGCTCGTTTCTGCTCTTGTGCATTTGCCTTCATGCCTCTAACCGCTCTCTCTCCCTCTCTATCCAGTCAGATCTACTGTATAGAGAACGCCCACGGTCAGCTGGTGCGCGACCTGGACTTTAACCCAAACCGCCAGTACTACCTGGCCAGCTGCGGGGACGACTGCAAGGTCAAGTTCTGGGACGTCCGCAGCGTGCAGGAGCCCGTGAAGACGCTGGAGGAGCACTCGCACTGGTGGGTGGATGCAGAGAGGTCAGGGCGGGTGTCCCACACCTGAACCGTGCCCATGTGTGGGTGGAGTTCCAGCTGGAGCCCATGAAGTGAAGTGTTGCAGATTTTTCTTT
>NW_024588051.1:0-1560 GCF_018398535.1 Haplochromis burtoni
CTGTCATCATTTTAGGTGGGGGAACATGCACAATCGGTGGCTGACTAAATACTTTTTTGCCCCACTGTATGTATGTGTTATGAGAGTATGAGTAATGTGGTCGTCAAGGAAGGGGCAAGTGGCCACCCGACCCCACCGCAGATAAAACACTGCACCCACCCCATCATCTAATCTTCTCCCAAACTCACAGGGTTGAGTTCATTCTCCACCTCTCCCCCACCTGCAGAGTGAGCTCCTGGAGAGAGGAGACCTCCTGAAAAGATGTAACAGCCTCCCCACCAGTTAGAGAGCCCTCCAGTTGGGCCAATGCACTAGAGGTCCCCCGCACCAGGGCTGAGCCCCATGCATCCACCCACAACCCTGGCGACACAATAACCAGGACCCAAGGCCCCAAGGCCCAGCCAGAGGTGGAGTTAATTCTGCTTCCAGAGACAAGGACCAGCTGTGGCCACAAGATGGCAGTTATGTGAAAGATGGATGCAAACAGCCGTGACTGGTAGATTTCACAGACAGGCATTGCCTGGATTCCCTTGACAGAACTCCGCTGACATCCATCAGTGTAAATCTGAAATATTTACCAGAAGTTTCTTTACAGAGATGTTTCTGATGGCTGAACCAGCAGGTGCTCCTCTCCCGAGGGAGAAAAATAAAAACCTAAAACCAGGAAGTCTTACCTGATACCTGAGAGGAACACAAGGAAAGCAGCTGGAACTGAAGAGCACGTCAATTACAAGCCAACAGTCCCACCGGTGCCGTCTATAACCTGCTGTTGTGGTTCGGAGGTTCAGTTACTTTTGGTTCTTTTCAGTTTTGTAGTTTTCGCCTCCCTTTCCCTGACCTTTCTCATCCCATATCTCTGCTTTAACCATTTCCTGTTTTATCAGAATAGAATAGAATAGAATAGAATAGAATAGCCTTTATTGTCATTGTACATGTACAACAGAACTGTTGAACAAACAGCTGAAATACATACAAACCAGATGAATGTATACAAAAACAATAGAAAACATTAGAGAACAAATTGGACATTAGACACATCAGCTGTGTTTCAGCTGCTGCTACTTCCTGTCTTTTTCTCTCTGTTGAGATTGTCTGTAACTCAGCGGTGTTCCTCCTCCTGTTGTCATTTCTCAAAGCGAGTTTGTTACTCGTGTCTTGGCTTCACCCACAAGAGATGCAAATGAAGGAGCTGAGGAAGAGGCAGAAGAAGAGAGGAGTGGAGGCAGCAGGTGGTGGACTAAATGAGATGTTCCCACCTCAGAGCCTCTTTTAAAAGGATGCAAATTAAATCTGAAGTTTGGAACAACTGCATGATTAACAGTTATGTTTGCTGTATGTATGACCTCAGGTGTGACAGAGCTCATGGTCTCTATTTATTTCCTCTTTTAATTAAAATAATAATGATTGCATTTATATAGTGCTTTTCGAGAACCTCAAAGCACTTTGCAATGCCACTATTCATTCACTCTCACATTCACACACTGGTGGAGGCAGCTACAGTTGTAGCCACAGCTGCCCTGGGGCAGACTGACAGAAGCGAGGCTGCCATATCGCGCCATC
>NW_024588052.1:0-1559 GCF_018398535.1 Haplochromis burtoni
CTTCCTGCAGATGTTAGAAGACCTCAGCCTCCTGAGGAAGTACAGTCGGCTTTGGGCTTTTTTATACAGGTGCTCTGTGTTGCATGACCAGTCCAGTTTGTTGTCCACCCACAGACCAAAGTACTTGTACTTGTAGACCACCTCCACCTCCTCTACCTCTATCTGAACCGGCAGTGGACCTGCTCTGGACCTATACAGTAATATGAAACTATACAAGTTATAAACAGTTGTAGAACTATAATTGTTATCATACAGAATGATTGTCTGTACAGAATTTACAGTAGTGCAGTTTAGATCAGTGAGATATGTGGCTAATTTCCACAGTGGCTATATAAAGTGCTAGTGGTTGTGAGTGGTGGTTCGGTCCATGTTATTATTGTGTGTATGAGGGTACGGTTGGACATTTTTTGGTTTTTGTCTAGATGTGTGCGTGTGTTCAGTTATAGGTGACTGTGGGTGTGTGGGTGTAAGCTGTGTGATGAACAAAAGACAATAACATGTTTATGTGTATCTCTGTCTTTTCACTGCTCCACGCTAAATTCACTTCAGTACTGTTACAATAAAATATCTGTATTAATAATGAGGCTTAGTTGCTGAGGAGCTACACTGCGCGCTCACTACTCTCCCGGCTTCGAGCTGCACTCGTACTCGTCATGATAACATCTCCCTCTCTCGTTCCAGATAAACTGATGCCTCTAGCAGCTGTCACAACCTCATCAGGACAGAATTATTTCAGTGTATAATTTGATGCAATCTGCTAACATAAGTATCTCGTGGCTGAGTGACTCATTTAAATTGTCTCCTCTCATAATGTTGTGCTCTAAAAGGGAAATATATATACAATAAAACCATATGTGGAATCACTGTCCAGGCTTTTGGGTTGCTCAGCTGACGCAGGGCCTCTTTAGTAAATCTGGCTCTACATAGTTTGACAATTGACAGTTTTGACCATTCAGATTCTTTCTGTCATGTGATTGAAAGCTGATACCAAATCTTCTTTTTCCTCAGGACAGAAGAAAGTAGCAGTGCGTTGCTCTGGCACATTCTAGCAGCTTTACATTTATCCATAAGGGCAAATTGTAGCCAGAGTCGCTCATGTGACTGATAATAATACTCGGTGTATTGGCAATTGGTTCTTATTCCTCCTCAAAAGTTTGTATAGTTGTTACCTTACAGTGGCCTCAGTGAGAGGCTGCTATGTGCATACATATCATTTAGTACCCAGAAATTCATTCAGCATAAAGTACAAGCCGTTGTTTCAATGATTTGTAATTTCTGACCACGTTATCACAGCTTTCTTTTTGCAAACTGTTTGTTAACACTTAACAAAGACAGAGAACATGAGGCTGCTGACTTCATCTCCTGCTGTGGAACTTCACAGTTTATGTGAATGAATTGTTGTTTTAAAGTTCTGCTGCTTATTGGGAAATAATGTTCTCTTCCTCTTGAATGTAGCAGAAGACCAACCCACTGGGCCTCTCAGTTTCAGAGAGAGACTGTTTGTTATCAGAGTAAGTACACCGTTTACTTGTTTGATCTGAAACTGTTCAGCCAAACTG
>NW_024588053.1:0-1558 GCF_018398535.1 Haplochromis burtoni
TTTATGACAAGAGCAGTCTGATTAAATGTCAGTCTCGATGTTGTTTCCTTTCCCACGTTTGTCATTAATGGTCATAAAGACGTATGCTCTGACTCACAAGGTGCAGTGACACGTGCCTATCAGCACAGGTTTCTACCTCCCCACCAGCTACAGAAGAAAAGCATCACGGCTGGAACAACAGGAATTCCAACACTCAGATGTTTTGAAAACTTTCCCAGAAACTAACGGGTTTTAGAACAACCTGAACTCTACAAGTGTGGCTATCCATCTGAAAAAAATACCCTGTTTTTGTTTGTTGTTGGTTTTTTTTTTTTTATCCTGTCCCCTCTGGCATCCTCTGCAATCTGAATTATGATCTGAATGCATGATTGTGCCAAACACATTTTGGTTTTCCCACCAACACAACACCCCAGGCCCCACACCCAGAGACCCCGATTAAACCTGTTTGACCAGGATGTATTATGAATGGAGTGATTTTTTTCCAACTGTTTTGGCAAGGCCTTTGTAAAGTATTTAGTTTTACATTTATAAGTGACATTGGGCAGTAGCTCTGTGGGAGGGCAGGATCTTCGCCTGGTATCCAGTAAATATCCCATTTTCACTTTATACAGGAAGAGGTGGGTTTCCTCAGCAGAAATTGCTGTTACCAACACTCACAAAGGGCTCAACGTGATAACATACGTACAGACTCAGATGAATACATTTGAGTGACAATGGAAGTGAATGAAATTCCTCACCTTCCCCATGAGAGCAGGAATATTCATGGAATTGGTTGCAAAACCCATGCCAAAGGCCAATCAACCAGCTCAAATGGACAGATATCCATGTTAGTCCCACACCACCCAAAAAAAGAAGCTGTGGTTGAAGAAGCTAACATATTAAACTACCAATCTGCTAACACCACCTATGTGTCATGATATCAGAAGTGGCTAATTGTTATCTCTTTGGGTGCAGCTGTCCGCCTTGGCTAGTGGCAGATGGTCATGTAACAACTTACACCCAACCACAGTAGTATAGTCATAAAATATTAATAATTAATTTGATTTGCAGTATTTATGAGGTTGAAATGACTAACTGTACATTACCAGCTCACACAACATATAATCTATGCTAATTCGTTAAGGCAGTACATTATTTCGTTTAGGCAAGTGTAATGCTTTAGAATAGTATTTTATCGTGCTGAAAAACCACAAAAACTGCTGTCTGCACCTGTAGATGCCCTCCACCACAATAAGAATTTTCTTCCAGGGTCGGTGGGTTCTCGGCTGCCCGTGCACGATGGCATCTCTCAGTAGCTTCTCAAGGCTTTGCATGTCTACAACACAAAGGAGTTTGTGAATTAATGTTTGTTTTAGGTTACTCGTTAAATCACTGACAGTAAGAAAAGCCAAGTAATGAAAAGACAAGCAAATTTAAGGATTAACATTTTCCCAACAGAAATATGAGACCTGTGTTAAATGGATGAACAACTCTGTCAATATTTCATGATCACAGAGCATTTTCTCAGAAGCCACACAGCCTGGTTCCTGCCTGCTGACTACACGTCATGATCTCAGCT
>NW_024588054.1:0-1557 GCF_018398535.1 Haplochromis burtoni
ATCTCTTATCTAGAAATGTGCTATATAAATAAAATTTTACTTACTTTTTTTACTTACTTACTTCTATGGTAATTATGTGACGCATGCAAATTGATAAGGACCAGGCAGTGTTCAGACAATGCTTAGATGTTTCCTCCAGATCAGTTGCCTGAAATTCATAAGTTCATCTAATAAAGTTCTGCATAAACTTTCCAAGTGCAAAACAAATCTTTACCGGTACCTTCCTTTTACCAGGTATGACCACGACAGCGGGCACGACAGCGGCAGTGAAGATGCATGCTATGAGCTCTCCCAGCCCTTCACCCTCGTCACCTTGGGCATGAGCAAACTCATCATCCCGAAGGCTTCTTCAACGTCTAGCTCTTCCACAGCAAACGCACAGTCAGCTGATCCCGGCAGCCGCATCCTTCCTATGCCCCAGCGCTTGGGCATATGCCTTGATTATGACGCGTGCCGAGTGTATTTTTACGACGCAGACACCATGAGGTGCCTTTACGAGAGGCAGGTCGATTGTTCGGGAACAATGTATCCGGCTTTTGGCCTCATGGGCAGCGGCAAGGTTCAGCTGGAAGAGTTCCTAGCCAGTAAGAGACTGGCCTTCTAAGGAGTGCATTAAGCCTGGAATCCATTTCATCTTTAGTGTGTTCTGGGAAGAACAGGTTTTATTGACAGGGTGATGGAATACAATTCAGACCATTTTTGAAGGTCAAATCAGGCAGATGTGATTAGGGCACTTGGTCCTAATGTGGAAATGGGATCCCTGCCAGGGACTGGCCCTTTTCTTTTTTTTCTCCTCTCCTCCCCCCTCCAGTATTGGCATGTATAATGTATCCACACGAAGATAATTACGCTGAATATCAGTGTCTGCATACAGAGGTCTTCGGTAGTCCGTATAGATGTAAAAGGTCTTCTCCATATACCAAAGTCTCTGGATCTGGTAATTGTATTGGACCTGGTTTTATGATGAACTGCTCAAACTGAGTCTTTTAACATTAAACGCCTTCGATCTTCCTTTCCTTATTTTTTTTCTTTTTTCAGGCTTCGGTTTAGTGTTTGTTTCAGTTAGTGGGTGGTTTGTATTTGCTTGTTTTCTGTAACCATTTACGTTAAGGTAGCAGCATAGGTGTAGATATATTAGTGGACCTGAGAGCCTTGTAGCTAACTGAAGCTAGCGCCTTTGTGCCTTTTTTTTTTTTTTTTTTTTTTTTGGAAATGGATGAATTAGTTCTCTCTAGCAACCAGATGTTGACATTAAATACTGGATGTGAGGATTTGGTGTAGGTACAGTTGGATCAGACACTGGCCTCATAGATATTAGAACTTATTTACTCTTTGTCACAAACGCTACTCCTCCTCACACTTATGTTTAGCTGTTTTTGCACAATAAAATGAGTCTTGCACAATAAATTTTAGTCTTCACAGCTGGATCACTACTTAGCGTAAACATTGCCGATATACAGCTATCAGTACACTCTCACAGCTACCTTCACTAACAGATATAAACCCTGGAGTATTTACTGTGATTTGAGACTTTTTGTGTTTCCTGTTTTTGTTTTT
>NW_024588055.1:0-1556 GCF_018398535.1 Haplochromis burtoni
GTTCTGGTCCAATCTGGTTAGATCAGGTATACACTGTGTCAAATGCTGAACTTTGAGCCTGTTATAAAATAATCGAGCTGAAACCATATCTGTCTTTACGGTGTTCAAAAAGGGGGGAAGCGTTCACATGTTATGTGTTATCTCAGCTATCATACAGAAGGTGGCAGTACAGGACTGATATTTGAACTACACTGATAAGCTACTCAGGGGTGTTTTAAATGATCCATTTCAGTGTCACAGGGGTGCCGGAGCCTTTCCCAGCTGTTACAGTATGAGCAGGGGTGCCACCAGGGATTTGGGTTCCTGTGATCATCACAGCCTTGCCGTATTGGTCCATTTGATCGACCTTTGTTGTTATTATTTATTTTATTTTCAGTTGTTACACACGGGACAGACATTGCTGGGGGATAGGAAAGGAAGGAAGCAAGATGAAGGAAGAGAAAAACAGAGGGGAAGATGGACAGTGAGAAAGGGCACTTAAGAAGAAAAAAAATTCTCCCAGATCACCTGTTGAGAGAGAAAAAAAGAGAAAACAAGCAAAAAAGAGAGCAACATAATAAACATGACACCATTGCATTAATCTTGCTAAGTGTAAATAACAGTAAATAATAAATATTGAATGTGTTTGTGCAGCACGCAGGACCGACAGCGCACAATGTGCTTTGAGGTAGCAGCCAAGAAAGGTGTAGTTTGTGTCTATGAACAGTGAACATCCATGTGCACACCTGTGTGGATGAGCACGCTAGAGGGGCATCTGTGCCACCCTCCTGGGAAGAGCTGAGGAGAGCCCCAGTTGAGGGGTTACCCAGCAGCCACAGAGCAGAAGCCAGAGGGGGCTGCAGTGACGTGCCCGCGGGCTCTGCCGGCAGCCTCCTGGCTGGGCCACCAGAGTGAACCGAGCCGTAGGCCCAGAGGCTGGAGGTCTGAGGGCCCCCCACACCCCGAAAGAGGCCCAACCGGACCTCGGGCGCCTGGCCCCACCAAGTAGACACCGGGAGTGAGCAGGTACATACCTGAGCGCCCAGCCCCGGACACCAAGAGCCACCAACGCACCGACACCTGAGGGCATCAGCTACCAGCAGGGAGCGTGCTGGGGGGAGATAGGCCTCCATACTTTGGAGGGCCTGAGATGTTCCCAGAGAGGTGGAGTGTAAGACCGGACCTGAGATATAGACACGGACAAACAGGCACACACAGACACAAACAAATCAAATCACTTTTATTGTCACATCACACGTGCAGGTACGCTGGTACAGCACATGCGAGTGAAATTCTTATGTGCAAGCTTCACAAGCAACAGAGGTGTGCGAAATACAATACAATAACATAAGAACAAGCAAAATATAAGAATGGGTAATCTGAGGATTATAACAACAAATATATGTACAAATATAAGAGTGTATGTGCATTACTGAATATGTACAGGGTGGGCCATTTATATGGATACACTGTAATAACATGGGAATGGTTGGTGATATTAAAGTCCTGTTTGTGGCACATTAGTATATGTGAGGGGGCAAACTCCTCAAGATGGGTGGTGACCATGGTGGCCATTT
>NW_024588056.1:0-1556 GCF_018398535.1 Haplochromis burtoni
TCGAAAACACTGACATTCAGAAATGTCACATCATGCTGGAAATCATCGATTTGGTCTGTTTCTACTTAGGCTTCTTTGACTGTGTCCTTAACCCCATTCTCTACATCATCATTGGAAAAAGCTTCCGGAACAGGACAAAGGAATTCTTCAAGCAGTGAAAAAAGCCTTAAAGGTAGAATAATTAAACTGCCAATTATTCATCCAAGCATTAGTAGCCTTTGTGTTCATACATATATTCTTACATTGGCAGCGTAATGTGTGATCTTAGAGAGAAGACGCTATAGCAGCTTCCATAACTTAAAAAACTTATTTTGCTCGAAGGGTTTTAAACTAAGTTGTCTGTTTGGGTTTTTGATTTGTTTTTCATTATTATATGATTGTGTTTCTGCCACTGACTCATATCATCCAAATAGGATTATTAGGGTTGTGGCTATCATACTAGGTGACTTACCTGGGAGCAGAGTGTGTAAATCTATGTGTAACCTGCATAAAGCTGACAGCTGCCCTCTGGGCAACTGTCTTCTTAAAATTTCTTTTTCTAAATTCTTGTACATGCAAATAGTGTTTGGTAATTCTGCAGCTACTGTATTAATACTTGTTGTCAATGAATAAAAAAATTAATTTCTACTCACCGTGTGACTTATTTATTCAAACAAATCACTACACAATTACGCTGTGTAAGAAAAATTGTGACGGTTTAATAAATCACATCATACATTTATGTATTTAACTCAAAGAACATATGAACAGAAAATATAAACATATAATAATCGTGTATTTTCTGTTTCTCATATGGATCACCCCATCTCAAATCAACGTGGGCCTTCTGCTCGACCATATCTGAATTGAATAAAAATGTTATGACTCAAAGTTTCAAAATATATAATGAACTTAAATGATTGCTGTGAATTTCTAGCCTTATATATCAAATTCATTTCTTTCTTTTGTTTTTTATTTGTTTTTGTTTTTTTGCCTGTCCCATTTGGTTCTTTAGCCGTCAGAATTGTCGTCTAAAGACCAACAAGGATACCCAATGGATTTATTTTGCCAAATGGATCATCATGGCATTGCCGTATTGGTCCATTTGATCGACCTTTGTTTTTATTATTTATTTTGTTTTATTTTCAGTTGTTACAGACGGGACAGACATGAGTGAGGGATAGGAAAGGGAGAAAGAAAGAGAGGAAGGAAAAGAAAAACAGAAGGGAAGAGGGACAGTGAGAAAGGGGAAAAAAAATCTCCTGGATCACCTGTTGAGAGAGAAAGAATAGAAAACAAGCAAAAAAACCAAAGCAACATACTAAACACAACACCATCACATTAATCTAGCTAAGTGTAAACAGCAGTAAATACTAAATATTGAATGTTGTTATGCAGCACGCAGGACAGACAGCGCACAATGTGCTTTGAAGTAGCATATCAAATTCATTTCAAGATACTGACTATATTTTTAAAATGGTGCACTGGGAGACATCCAGGCATTTTATGTCATGTTTCAACACAAATATCTTAAAAAACACCTGTTAAAGGTGAAAGCCTGAAAGTTTTTCCAGGTC
>NW_024588057.1:0-1556 GCF_018398535.1 Haplochromis burtoni
GGCCCCACAGAGCCCGGGACAGCCCACCCGACCCCACCACAGAGAAAACTGCACCTACCCCATCATCCACTACACTTCCAGACTACACAAGACAATAGATGCCCATTCTGAGATCTTCCTCCACCTCTCCTATATCTTTGGGTTCTTTCTTTGTCCCTGTCTACATTCCTTCTGTGTTACTCCCTCTTTGTTGCTCCCTTCATGCAAGCCTAATGCCTTTTGTCTGCACCAAGTGTCGTCAAACACACACCTGCCCATTGATGCTGCCACTCAGAACACTTCTAAAGTCAGGAATGTAGTCTTTCACTTCCAAATCACTGGTGCAACACCTCAATGTGCCCCTTTCAGAAGGCTGGTGACAAACTCTACAGACAGTTATCCACTGTGTGTGTGTGTGTGTCTGTGTTTCGAATGCTTTTAAATGTAATGCTGTCTGATACACTGTCATCACCCACTAAGACCTTAATATACAGCGTAAAAAAAAAATCCTAAAAAAACAGTAACATTCCCGCAGCTGGGGTGCCAAAATAATACCATAAAATAACAGAAAATAACTTATTTTCAGTAATGACAATACAGTTTGTTGCCCTAATTTTACATGAGAACATTACATTAGGAACATTTTAATGTGATTAAACAATGAAATTACCTATAAACAAGGTCCATGAATGCGGCAATATGAATAATAATACTTAAATGTACAGAAATATACAGTTAACAGTTGGTTTAAATAATAATGGATTGCATTCATATAGCGCTTTTTAACACCATCAAAGCGCTTTACAATTCCACTTTATAATTCCCCTCTGGCCATTACCAGTAGGTGGTAGGTGAAGTGTCTTGCCCAAGGACACAACGACCGAGTGTCCGAGCCGGGGCTTGAACCGGCAACTTTGTGATTACAAGGCGAACTGCCAACTCTTGAGCCACGATCGCCCTAAATAACAATAATAACAATAATTATTTGATGTAAAAAAGTTTATAAGAATCATTTTATATATTTTTCCATAGCATTACATTTGAATTTAACAGTGCAATATTTCAAATAATGGACACATATTTGTGAAATTATGATACATTTGTGAATGGATTTTAACAATCTAAATATGCATATGTACAGACAAATACATTTAAAAATCAAGAGAATTATGTTTTATTACATTTACAGTGATTTTACGTTAATTTACATTTTAAATGTAAAATCACAGTCTATTTATGTAAATTTAATGATATTCTAGAAGAACAGTACAAAACTGTAAAATACACAGTAAAATACTTTTTGTTACTGTGTAAGATTTGGAAAATTTAAATTATGCCTATATATATTCTTTTCTTGTACCTCTGAGAAAAGCATTTTATCACTCTGTGTTATAATATGGCACTAAAGGATGGCCACACCTCATTGATCAACAAGGAATCTAGAGTGTGCATAAGCATAGACATGAGTGTAGGAATAATGTATCTACACTCTTCCCCGTTTCTGATCTTCCTTGGGGTGATTGTGGCTCAAGAGTTGGGAGTTCGCCCTGTAATCGGAAGGTTGCCGGTTCGAGCCC
>NW_024588058.1:0-1555 GCF_018398535.1 Haplochromis burtoni
AGAAAAAAAAGAATTCTAAGAAAAAACAGAATTCTGAGAAAAAAAATCTGAATTCTGAGAAAAAACAGAATTCTGAGAAAAAAAATCTGAATTCTGAGAAAAAAAAACAGAATTCTGAGAAAAAAAATCTGAATTCTGAGAAAAAAAACAGAATTCTGAGAAAAAAATCTGAATTCTGACTTTTTTCTCAGAATTCTGGAAAAGAAGAAAAAAAAAGAAGCTGTGCCCACTTTTTTTCCCCAGTGGCCCTAATCCTCTTCCGTCCTGAACAGTCAATATGTACTTGATAGAAGCTCATTTCAACTGCTCACTTATTCACCAGGAATCACCACAGCTCATCATGGACTTTTGAAAATGTGTTTACTTTTTTTTTTTTACATTTATTCACTAGATTCACTTCCTCAGGCATTTGTATATCCTGCTGGGACTGAAATGGGAATCTTTCACTTGTTAGGTAAGTGAAGGTGTAATCCACTACACTTCGGAGCTGCCAGTTTATTTACAAGTTAAATCCCTTACATTTTTATGTGGGGATATCTTTTGAAAGTGAAAGTCTATTAAAATACACGATTTTATGTAAAGTTACACATAAAAATGCATATTACACTTATATAATAAAAACTTAATAGTAGATTATTGTAATTCATTTTTTATGGGCGCTATAACATCTTACTACATTACTGTTTTTCATGTAAAGTCACAAATGCAAAAAGTACTTAAGCCGGATTGTTTGTATTACAACTGTATTTGTGTTACCAGATAATGTATTTCCATATTAGGTAAATGTTTTTACACACTTAATTACCTTTTTTTTTCGCAAAAGACACACACAAAAAGAAGATTTAAATTAAAGTTACAAAACTGTATTTTAAGTAAAATTTCTATCTTCTCTATATGAGACTGTGAATTTCTGTAATTTTACAGTAGTTTTCTTTCAGATGTTTTGGGGTTTTCTTTGTTTGCTTTGTTTTGTTGTTTTGTCATTCTGTTTTGGGTTTGTTTGCTTTTTACAATGTGTAATGCCTCTCTCAGGCTAAATGCCACAGTGATATGCACGCACACACACAGTTTCCATGCGTGTACAAGCGTCTTTGAGGTCAGGGCCACAATGAGTCATATTACCATAAAGTGGAGCTTGAGTGGTGTTTTTCAACACGCGCCTGTCACCCAACCCCGAAGGATCAAAGAGAAGGTGGACTATATTATCTTATAGGCCAGCCCTATCCTCCCACATTTTATTAAGGTGCTATCTGTAAAATATCTGCAAAGCCTACATTCATCACTGTGGTTTTATGAGGCAATAAAATCCAATGGCAACTTTTTTTTTAATATAGCAGGACTTAGACTGACATTTCTATATTAGATCAGTGAGTACTGTAAATCTGTCTGTAAATCTCTGTGGACCATGGCTGGTTTTACTGTAGAACTGTATCCAGTGTTGTGTTAGATGGTGGAGAGTGGAGAGGTCAACTGCATCACTGTGCAGAGAGCTGTGAATGTGATTCAGTCAGTAAAAAAAAGGTCAGATTTGGTCTTTAACCATAGAGTTGTTAGT
>NW_024588059.1:0-1555 GCF_018398535.1 Haplochromis burtoni
AGTTTGCAGTATACAACAGCACCTTTACATTAAACACAGCACTGTTTCAGTTCAGTCCAACTCTTCCCCCAGCAACACATCATTTTTTTCAGGGCAGAGTTAAAGTTGCATACAATTTGCCGCTGAGAGCATATAAGTCAGGAAAACCATCAAATTATTGAACAATAAATGTTTTCTGGCTTCATTATTTTAAACATAGCATTTAAACATTTTAAAGAACATCAACATGGACCACAAAGGACATACTTTTATCCTTTCATTGCTTCATTTGTCATAATTACTGTTGCATTTACACCTGGGTGAATTGTTAGCTGTTGTAGCTTTCCCAAAGTGAAATAGTCCCACCACCAGCAGCAGCAGCAGCGCCACCATCACCACAGTGAACACAGTCCGTGAGATGAGGTAAATATGGCAGGCAGAGTGGTCTCTCTGAGTCTCTATGCAGAGATGGTTACATGTGTGAGACACAGCTGAGATTAAGTCTGTTTAACGGATTTAAAAGAAAAAAAATCTAATTTGTGATTAAAATATTATCACATACAACATTTTTGTTAAAGAGCTTTCCTTCATCACCTTGGTTAATTATTTATTATGTGATTATTCACCTTCATATCTGTATATATCACCAAAAGTAACCTCTCTCCTCATACTGAGTCTCTAAGAAAGCATCTTCTTCTCTGCTTACGTCAACTGAAAACAACGACCGATATTTATTTAGTTGCTTATTGATTTAAAGGTCTGAATGAGTAACTGGGAAACTTTTGTCAGTTTTCTATGATCTCTGTTACTCTTACTGCCTTTATGAATGAAATATAAATCTGAGTACACTTGACTTTAAACTCCTTAGTGTGAAAGTGACTGTGACCAGTGGAACCTGTTTTAGTAATTTAAATGAGCAATCTTGTGGAAATACTTCAGAGTAGTTCAAAAATGGTAAATAATGGTAAATAGACTCAGCAGTTTTTCTTAAAGTGTGGGAAAAGTAATAATTTATATCACACGTGTCTTACTAATCTTACTTTGAAACATTGCTGTTTCTCACTTGTGACACATGGCAGAGAGACAGACAGCCAGCTCTCTGGTGTTTCTCCACCTCCTGAGATCTTGCACTTGTAAAGTCCTTCATCTGCCTTGTAAACTCTCTTAATGGTCAAGTTTCCTCTTGAGCTGCTCCCTATGTGACGCCCATATTTATAAAAATCAGCTGCGATGCTGGAGGAAAGCATCTTGTTTCTGCAGCGCAGTGTCACATCTTCTCCCTCCATCGCAGGAACAGCAGGACTCTCCAGGATCACAGAACCAGCTGAATGGCATGAGATGAGCTTTATTCGCTACGAAAGTCATTTAAAACAATCATAAAATATTTTTGTCTTGATTCAAACTTACCAGTGACAGAGATGTTGACACTGTTGCTTTTCCTCCCTCCTTCAATCTCACACCAGTGTTCTCCACCATCGTCCAGATAAAGACTTGTCATAATGCACAACGATCCTTGTGCTGTTTTGTTACCACCGTTGTTACACTGGGATGTTTTCCCTTTTACCTTGTGTACTAT
>NW_024588060.1:0-1555 GCF_018398535.1 Haplochromis burtoni
TAAGTGTTTTGGTCTTTGTGCACTGAGAGTGCGTTTCATGTCGGCTGCTGTAGAAACCAGAATCGGTTTTATAGCCACTGAAACTGGACTAATTAGTCTTTCTTTAGAGCTTCGCGGTTTTTAAAATATGTCCCAGCTCTGCGGGAAACTCCCAGATAAATGTAACGCAAAGTTTATACGGAGGAAAAATGTGAAGCTGAAGACAAAGAGAGGCGTGATTTAAACGCCGATGCTCCGGTCCGGTGAGTTAACGACTGATAGAGCAGGAGAGAAAGGCAGATAAGATTAAAGATATGAAAAGAGGAGGGCGGTGCAGAAATAACTCGCATTCCTCCATCAGACGGGAGGAGGAGAAACAGATGGAGGGGGGAGGAGGTCTGTGGTGGACAGGTAGAGTGTGGGAGGAGCAGAGGGGGAGGGCAGAGAGTTTGCTCTGTAGTAGTTTGTGACAGAGGGAGAGGAAGGACGCCGGACGGAGAGCAGCGTGGCAGCTTTGTATGAGGGCGTCTGTGGTTACTGAGAGATGGGGGCGGCGGAGAGCAGAGCCCACGGCGAGCTCAGCAGAGCCCACGCCAAACCGGACAGGATCCCCTCTCAGCGCCGCAAGAAGAAACGCAAGGTGTGTGTTTGTTTCCACAGCTTGTCGCTGCGCTGTGTCAGAGCCGGGGTTGGAAACCGAGCGGGTCGCCTCATCTTCCACATTCTTTGTCCGCTCGAGTCGTCCGCTGCTTTCAGCCGGATCGTTTAGGAACGTGACCGACGTCTGAGTTTGTTGCTGCTCCTCGCCTGCTTTCGTTGCCTCTGTTTCCTCACGTCGCTGACACGCATGCAGCAGATGGTCTTTATGCTGCGTGTGTTTACAGGCAGCAGCACAGCTGCAGACGTCCTGCTGCTGCTCCAACCCTCACACTGCTCCATCAGGAAAGTGTGTGTGTGTGTGTGTGTGTGTGTGTGTGTGCTCCTGTGCAGCAGTGTTGTGAGACTTCAGGCCGTCTTTAACTTTTATTGATCAAAAATGATCAGTGAGTGTGGAAGGAAGCTATGGTGGCAGCAGGAACAGCCTGAGCCGTCCACAGGAAAACAAAAGAGAATTCCTGAGCCACTCCTTCCATTCACGTCTTTATTAATAGAGAAATATTTGTTGAGTTAAATCAGAGTTGCATCCAAAACACGAACCATAAAAACGACTCGTGCCGCGAGCCTGGCGTCTGACCGCGCTGCTGCGAAGGCGTTTGGTAACTGTTTCCTCATGAGGTGATGCTGGAGGCGCTCTGCGCTTTGGCGAGAAGGTAGCCCGCGGGCGTCCTTCATGTGTGACAACCGTCTGTATTTTAATATTTGTTGTGGGTCGCCTGAGCACACGCTCACAGTGAAGGACATCCTGCCCATCTGAGCCCAGCTGCTCTGCGGTGAAGGTGTGTGTGAGCAGGGCTGCAGTAGGTCAGCCTGACTCTGCATTAGCACAGCTGAGTGTTTCCTGTCTGACGGTCTGGCTCAGCTTTCGTTAGATTTAAACAGTTATGAACTCACAGCTTCGCCGTGCCACAGGAGCTCA